>NW_026057585.1:16638231-16938231 GCF_023721935.1 Panthera uncia | reverse complement strand
AAAAATATATGCACATATACATAAAAAATGTTTTATTAACTAAGACAATATTTTTATTTAAATGCCAGTGTTTTAGTGTATTCTTTGTTTTAATAAAGTATTTATTCTACATTTGGGTAGAATTCTTATCAATTTGTTGTAGTGATACCATTCTTTTTTTATATGTTAACTAAATAAGTAAATTAAAAGCCACTTATGTAACTTGTTTGACTCTAACTACAATCTATGATACTTTAAAATTGTAACAAGAATTAATACCCATGGACAGTTTTTGCTAATACTCAGGTACACTTTTAGTCTCTGGAAGAAAAAAGTTGCTTCCACTGTAAAATAGTCAGGGCTGTAAATATGTTTTTTTACTGAGTTCTAATCGTCAGTACTAATTAGCATATTTTATGACTTTATTTGGATGATCTCCAAGTATATCTGTGCCACTACACTTCATAATTGCTTTATTTAAAGAGGTTGCATCAGACCCTTGTCCCTTAGAGGTAGTCTGCTATCAACTTCTGGAATTACTACATATATTAAGCCAATGTCAACACACTACAGATTTTTAATTAGTTGCAAAGGATTTGTATCATTTCCTCATATCTCCAAGTACCATAGTCATTCATTACCAGACCTCCATGTCACCATTCAAATCAGACAGAAAACATATTACGGAAAGTGGCAGCCAAGGCCAAACATGTTATCACCACCTCTCTTAGAGCAGTAACTTGGCAATAAACACAAAAGAAAGAGAGAAACAGAGGATCTATAAATGTATGCATTGTTATTTCATTCCCAATGAAGACAATATCAACTGTACTACAATTCTCAAAAAATGTATCTCATTTTACACTCAACTACCCCAGTGGAGAAAATCTTGCTAAATGTTAATGTGTGAGTAGCTGAGGTGGTATAAGTAACATTGTGCATCATGAAATAGCACAGAAAACTGCCAGAAAAACTGAGACAGATATTTAGGATCTGTATGAAAGAATTTACAAGAAGAATTTAAGATGTTTGTCATATTTGAGACCCAAGAATCTCAATTACAAAAAATCCAGATAAAACCATTTTGTATAATGATGAAGAAAGGAGGTTTTGCAGTAAGACAAGCTTGGCTTGCATCCCTGTTCTGTCCCTTAGTAGTTGTGGGACCATGGAGAAGTTATTTAACACTGCTGGGTCTCATTCATACATTCATGCATTTGAAAAATGGTAGTGAACATATACTGGATCAACACAATGCTATCTCATGGGAATAAAATCTTGTAAAAGTCAAACAAAATTTTTCCTTATTGGAGCATCCATTCTTTGGGGAAAGGTATATCACATCCAATTAAAAATCAACTTATGAGGGGCGCCTGGGTGGCTCAGTCGGTTGAGCGTCTGACTTCGGCTCAGGTCATGATCTCACAGTCTGTGAGTTCGAGCCCCGCATTGGACTCTGTGCTGACAGCTCAGAGCCTGGAGTCTGCTTCAGATTCTGTGTCTCCCTCTCTCTCTGCCCCTCCCCCACTCATTCTCTCTCTCTCTCTCTCTCTCTCTCTCTGTCTCTCTCTGTCAAAAATAAATAAACTGTAATAGGGCAACTTATAAGATATCAGAAAGCTTATTGTATATAAGTTTGGCTTAAACTCACCTTTCATGAATAATTGAGATAAAAACTTATGTAGTTCCATATTAGGGTTCTCGGAAATTACTAACTGCCTTATCTCACTTCTGTAACTTCATCTGGTTGCTAAATAGATAACTTAGGTTGCAAAACGCTCCCCCACCCCTTCTACCAAGATCTGGCCTAGGCAAGACCAACACGTAAAAAGTCAAGAACTCACTGCCCCATGGTATCTTAGGTGACCAACTATGATTGGTCATTTTAAACCCTCTTAGGACAAAGAACTTTAAATTGATAGGTTCCCACCAAAACTAACATCTGTGTGTCACAATATAATTGGCTACCATGAAATGCTGTAAATTGTAATTGGTTAACTAAATAATGACATATTCTGACTTGCTAAAATCCATATAAGCTCACTGCTACCTTTGTTCGGGGCATTCTGTGCACTTTTCTCCCTAAGATCAGGAGATCAGGTTTGGCCTGGCAGTGAATAAAACTTGCCTCACTTCTATTCGATGTCTGGTGGTTTTTTTCTACAGCACCCTGTTTCATAAACACTAAAAAAAATTTTTTTAAATCAATTAATGAATTCATGATAGACTTTGGTAAGAGCTTGCAAAGAGAAGATAGAGTACCAACATAAAGAACAATGTCATGAACTATATAGAAAAGGATGTTCAGGCAAAGCCTCTTGGGGGAGTTGGAAATTTGGGTCAGACCTGAAGAGTAGAAACTACAATGTCTCTAGAATAGAGAATTTGTTGTGCACAATGATTGAAAAACAATTTATAAAGATTTTTAGCATAGTTTCTGGAACAGCATAAAGACTCAAAATTGGGGTATGGTAATATTATATTTGCCATTGCTATTATTATCACATTATGTCAAAACTCCTTAGGGTTTGGAGTTTTAACTGACTATTGTAAATCTAACGGAAAACCTTAAGATTTACGGAGAAACTTGAGGAATTGAATAAATTCCAGGAATCAAGTAAACTCCTTAAATTGTAAATAAATGCATTTTTAAAAAGAGGTCTAATGAGGTACTAAGGGGTTGGTGGGTTTCCTGGTGTGTATATATATATATATATATATACAACATTTGTAAAGATTATTAAAAATCTTCTTCAATGCCTGGCACTCAAGAAATTTAATTCAATTCTTTGAATTATTTACCCTCTTTATTCATTAATTATAAACATTTACATTGTTTTATAAATTTTTATGTTTATCAATTTTTATTCCAAATGGGCACATGACATGTTCTGCACCAGAGAAAAGAGTTCTTATTAAATTTCTCACAGTAAATATTGACTACCTCCATTCCTTTTTGCTCTAGTCCTTATCACTACGGCCCTGTGGTGAAAGATAGGTCAATTAACTAAGTCTAGTTCCAGACACTCCACAGTGAGAGAAGGAGAAACAATTTTTCTCTGCTTATAAAAATGGATAGGTGGGGGCAACTGTCCCCCTCCTCCCCTGAAAGGATTTCTTCCTTATTCCAGTCCTTTTGTATGTAAATAAAATCTCTCCAGGAGCCTGATAGCCCCAGGGGTTTTGGCTTTTACAATACAGAGAAGTCTGGATCAAATGTAAATAGCTAGGAAAATAATACTCCAGTCTCCCTGGTACCTTCTTAGCTAACCTAAGTGTCCCTCCCACACTGTAACTGTTGGACTATTAGAGGGATGAAAAAAGTCTTAAACACAGGACAACCCATTGAACCTTACAGTGTGTGAAAACAGTTCTAGGAGAGGCTAGGCCTCTATAAAAGAACACAGAAACCCATGGAGGCTTTATTTCTCCAGGATTTGTAGACAAGAAACCCATAACGTATATAGAAAACATTCCTACTCCTCTCACCGATTTTGCTAAAAGGAAAACAAACCAACATTATCACATCAAAATGCAGTAAAATGTGTTCTTACTTCTTGATGTTTTGTAGTGGACTCTATATTTATATTTAAAACTCAATTGTCTTACCAATTCTATGAAATTTTACTGGGATTAAATAGGAGTCCCCTTGATCTCCTAAAAAAATTAAGTTTCTAAGCCTTGTTTTGCAATGATAGAATTTAAAATGCAAATTCATTAAGAAACTTTTATTCAAGTGAAAATTTAACCTCTACTATTTTTATGTCATTGGCTCTGGAATTGCCTTTATAAAAGTAATGATTGCTTTTATGATACCAATGGTAGGCAGTATTGTACCATATTTAGTTTTAGTTCAAATTTGTGTTTACTCTCGCTGAAGTCAGGTTTTCAAATTAGTAAATGTCTCCAAATGTGTAAGAACAGTGAAACCTGCTCCCAAAGGGGCATCTGGCTCCTAGACTTCCCCTTACCCTTCACCCACACCCAAGTGTGCACCAATATGAGGAGAGATACAGTTTCATTTTTGACCCTTCGTGATTCAGTATAATCCATAGAGTTAAGCACTAAAGATAAAAGACAAGAGGTGCTGAAAATGTATATCGATAAAAGCAATTTTCAATAATAGTCAAAATGGACAGTATTAAAAATACACACACCCACGTGTGTGTGTGTGTGTGTGTGTGTGTGTGTGTGTTTTAAATGCAGGTTTCTAATTTTGAAACATTGTTTGATATATAGTGAACTTTATTGTTTTTCAATTGACGGTGACTTACATTAAAAAAAATCACCTTCTTATGAATTTTAAATTATGTCCACCCTTGAAGCAGCAAAAAATTCCAAGGGAGGAATGGCAGAGCATGATTCCAATGGCAGAAAGAGAATATTTATAGAACTCTAGAAGCCTGAGTATTTGAATTTCTGCCACTCGCCGGATCAACTAGATTTGTGGAAGAATCTTACCTTAAAAAAGAATAATAAAGTGGTGTCATAATTTAGATTAAGACCATATATCTAGTATAATATGAAACATATATCACATAATGTGTAAATGACTCATTGCACTATGAGAAAAGTTGACTAGAAGTCCTAATTCAGAAAACAAAACCAAAAGTTAACCAGATATCAGACCAATAAGAGAAAAAGAGAACTACTGACCAGATTAGAAACTAGTCATGAGATTTCTGGTCATCCTTGCTGTGAGACCACAGACATATCCATGACTGCCATCACACTTGAGGGTTGAAAAGGTGAAGATGTATTGTTTCTAACCCTTAAAGCTATTTTTAATTTTACCAAAGCAGTATATGCATGTGTTTAAAATAGGCAGAGTCTATTCCTGAGTGTCACGATAAAAAAGAATTTAACAAGTGAATCTTAAAGATACAGTAAGTAGAAATGAATGTAATTAAGGATATGAAAAATTTCATTGATAATGATGAAGTTTTGGGCTGTTGGGGAGTTCATGGGGTCTGGAGCTGATGGCCAAGAAAGAATTCTTGAAGACGTTTTTGGTGCAAAAAGGTGATTTTATTAAAGCATGGACACAGGACCCATGGGCAGTAAGAGCTGCATTGGGGTCGTGACAGTTAACTCATTATATATACAGTCAGGTTGGAAGGGGGTCAGGGATAGAGTAAGTCTCTAAAGTATTTTGGAAGCAAGGTTTCCAGGACCTTGATGGGCTAGCTGTTGCTAGGGAAATGCCAGTTATTACCATTTAATAAAACCATAGTCATGAGACCCTTCAGGTATATATCAGGGGGGCATAAGCTTGGAGTATGATTGCCAGCATATATCTTGGGGCAGTTGAGATAAAGGAAGTATCTAAAAACCATTCTCATATGGTTTTTAGATACAGTACATCAATTTCCACCAAAAATGAGATTTTTAAATTGGCTTTACTTTGAATTTAAATATTGTTTTGGGGAAAACCAAAAATTTTTTATAGGATATGCAAGGTTGGGATAATGTTAAGGTGAGATTCACTTTTGCCCCTAGCACAGTGTCATCATCAAGGCAGCTGGGCTTCTAGAGAGAGGTCACTCTGCCGGATTCAAGGACTTGTCAGTGGGCTGTAGGCAGTAAGGGAATTTAATTTTTCAATCGCCTTAGTCTCCAACATCACCATGGAAAGCACTTAATCCCCTTTCCTTTGTTCTTGGGTAGCCAGGAGTGTCCGAGGAATATCACACATATTCCACCTGGGGGAGGGGATGCTACCCTGTTTTTTGTCCTCATCCTGCCCCACATTCCCTCATAAAATAATATGACAAAATCTTATGGAAAGAGATTAAAGACATCTTTAAGACATGATAGTCTATGGTCATGCCATAGAGATAAAATACTCTAAAAATTTTTGGTTTTCCCCCAAATAATATGTAAATTCAAGGTAATGTCAATTTAAGGATATCATTTTTGGTGGAAATTGATGTGCTATAGAAAAAAAACATGTGAGAACACACACACACACACACACACACACACAAAATTAAAAAAAAAAAATGTGAGAGGGAACCCTGCGTGGCTCAGTGGGTTAAACATCCAACTCTTGATTTGAGCTCAGGTCATGATCTCGCGGTTCAGTTCATGGAATTGAGCCCTGCTTCGGGCTCTGGGCTGACAGTGCAGAACCTGCTTGGGATGCTCTCTCCTTCTCCCTCTGTCCCTCCCCTGCTCACAAATGCCTCTCTCATTCTCTTTCTCTCTCAAAAAAAAATAAAATAAAAAGTAAAAACCAGGGGCACCTGGGTGGCTCAATCAGTTAAGCATCCAACTTCAGCTCAGGTCATGATCTTGCAGTCCATGAGTTTGAGCCCTGCATCAGGCTCTTTGCTGACAGTTCAGCATAAAAAAACAAGTAAGTAAGTAAGTAAGTAAATAAATAAATAAATATAAAAACCATGTGAGAACACAAAGGGTTAAGGATAATCCACTGATATTGAAGTAGAATAGAAATTTGGAAATAATTGTCACTAAGATTCTAATTAATATTTTAAAATTATAATTCCATAAAAGGTAGTGATATTTGCTGAGATAGAACAAAATAATAGATTAAAGAGAAGAGCAACTGAAAGGATATATTTGCCATGCAGAAACATTAAAGGGCTATTATATTGATACATATATTGAAAAACAAAACAATGTGATAGTGGAAAGTGAAATATTTTAACAGATAATTCTGAGAAAAGGAAATATCACCGGTATCAAGGTGGCAAGACCAGGAAAATGTTGAAACAAGCATTATCTGTTAAACAAGCATTATCTTTTCCAAGTTTCCCATCACACTGATTGATATTCAAGTGACTTCTCACATTAATGGTTTCAAAGTATTCACATAGTTATGCCTCTTATTGCTGTCTTCATGACTACCCAATTCTCCAATCACTGTTACATTACAGGCTGAGTTTGCCTCTAGATAAAGCCAACCCTACCTGGCTTAACTTGTGTGGACAATTTGCTTTTTCCTTTCAGTTGGCTTCATGAAAGTCAGCCTGTTGATGTGTAAAATTGAAGTGGAACAATAAAAAGAACCCCCACCCCAACACACACACACATACACACACACATACATACACACACACACACACACACACACACAATTGGGTAGGAAGATTGGACAAACTCAACGTTATACATTGAGTTAGTAAAATGGTGAAAAACACTTCCTTACATTAGGATGCACAATGTGTCAAGTTAGGACTGTGCTTTTTTTTTCCTTCATTTCTAATTGACTAATTTTGTCTTCTATAAAGAAAACTGAATTACATATAACTCTTCTGATACCAAGGTAACATACTAAGAGAAGGATCAATTTCAAACTATTCCAAAAGCCAAGTCTGCCTAGTGAAATGGCTCACCCCATGAAAGTCTCAGTTGACAGATTAAATTGATTGTGGATGTAATCTGATGTCTACTTCCAGTCTATGTTAGTTTCCCTTATTCTTTGTTCCCAACACAACTGATTACATCTCTCTCACAGAACTTGTGGGCTTGAGTCTCACCACTCCATGGTCTGCGGCTTAGGGGAGTGTATCTCTTATTTCAATCAAATAAGAATAAATTCAGTAGAATCTCTTGGAAATTTGAGATCTGTTACTTAAAAATTAAAGAATGCAATACATGGTGCATGACTCAAGTAATTGTTGTGAAGGAAAGGGAAGTTGTTCAGTGTGATAGTCTGTACTTCCAGTGTTTCAGGGGAAAGGATGTCTATCTCTGGCTGGGGTTTAAATCCTGTCCAACAGAGTTACTTAGAGAAGCGAATTGACACTAGCCTTGAACAGCTGATGATATAGCACTTGATACATAGGGGCTCACAAAGCTACCGACTAGATGAAATTCATTTGCCAACATTAAACAAACACCCTGAAAGTGAGAGGTACCTAAATATGAAGGTTTTCCAAAGAACCCAGGAAGGTGTCCCATGAGAGAAAGAATCAGCTTTAAACATCTGCCAGTTCTTGAAAACAATATATCAGCTCATGGAAATAGAAAACAGGCAATATATTTTCATCCCTTTATTTGTCCTCCCAGCTCCAAATTCAAGCCTACACAAACCAGGTGCAGCTTTCTAGGGAAATAGGACAGGCAGCAGAAGATCAGGACTAGAGATCTGACGCTGTGCCACCCTTTTCCAGCCTGAAGTTAGGAGCAAAAAGATTTTTTTAAATTGAAATATAACATAAACATAAAGAAAGACACCAAAATCATAACTATATAGCTCAAATATTCTTTTATGCAGTGATTATACTTCTGTAACCACTATACAGTAAAAAAAAATATGAACAATGCACCTGACATGCCTTGCTCACAATCCCTTCCAATGATTACATTTCATCCTTCCTTAATTTAACAAAATTTAACCACTTCCTTGATGTCTACATCTGTATTTCAGTTTTGATTGGTTTTGAGATTTAGATGAATCAAATCAGTAAGTATGTAGTTTTTGACTTTTTATTCTATCCCTCAGCAATATATGTGTAATATGAGTCTGTGTAGTTGTGAGTCAAAACTGCAGTTTTAAATTTTCATTCCTATATAGTATTTCATTGTTTAAATATGCAAAAAATGTATTTATCAACTCTTCTTTGATGGACATCTTGGGTTCTTCTAAGCATGAGCTATTATAAATAATGCTGCTATAGACTGTTTTGTGCCTTTTTTTGGTGTTTATATGCATGCATTTCTATTGATTATATTCAAATAGATAAAATTCCAGAGTTAAATTTGTTACAAAATGCTTGGGAGATTCTGAAAGTATTTGTAGGAATGAAATTCCCACCATCTCTATATGAGAGTAACAGATGTCCTATATTCTTGACTATTGTTCATATTTTACTCATTTTTAACTTTTAATCAACCTATTTATATACACTGATACATCATTTATTTGAAATTTCCATTTCATTTGGTTAAACACCTTCTTAACTATTTACTAGACTTTGGATATCATCTTTTGTGGAGTACCTATTAAGTTTCTACGTAGTTTTCCACTGAGGTGTCTGAATTTTTATTACTTATATTTAGGAATTTAAATTATATTATGGATATAATTTATAACTCTTTGATTATACAGATTGCAAATAAATTTTCCTACTCTATGGCTGCTATTTTCCTTCTCATATTAGTGTTTTAGTGAGGAAAAGATCTTAAGGTAAATCTGGTAAAAAAATTATCAGTCTTTTCTTTTATTGAACGTGCATATTTGTCATGTATAAGAAATCATTCCCTACTCCATAGTTAAAATATAATCTCTTCACAGTACTACTTGATGAATTAGCAGAAGGTAAGCATACTCATATACTCTCCACAAATAATCAGATTTATAAAATTTTTATTCCTACTTTTGTGCTTTTCCAATCATTACCTCCCTCCTCCTCTCTAAAGGGAACTCCTATCCTTATTTCTTTAAGTTTTTATTTATTTATTTTTGAGAGAGAAAGAGAGAGAGAGAGCGCGAGGAAGGGACAGAGAGAGAGGGAGAGAGAGAATTCAAAGCAGCTCTGTCCTGTCAGTGCAGAGCCCAACGTGGGGCTCTATCTCACAAGCCATGAGATCATGACCTGAACCGAAATCAAGAGTCGGCTACTCAACTGACTGAGCCACCCAGGTGCCCCTATCCTTAATTCTAGTATTTCTTAATTTTGCCTGTTTTCCCTTTAAACTCTATAGAGTATTTCTTTTCTTTTTTTGCTTAGAATTTTGTTTATAAGAATCTTTCTTGGTGTTACTGGAAGTAGTACTTTGTTCCTTCCATCACTGGGTAATTCTCTCTTTATCTGAATATAGCATACTTTAAGTATCTGTTCTCATGGTTATGGATATGTGGATTGTGTCCAGATTTGGGATATTTTGAGTAATTTTGCCAAATGTAAAGGTATTTGGTGTACTTATGTATACTTCTCCCTTAGGTATATACCTGGGACTGGAAATGTTATGTCATAAAGTATGCTGATGTTCAACTTGAATACATACTGCCATAGAATTTCAAAGCATTTACATCAATGTATGCTTCCATCTGCAGTGTATAAAACTGTTAGTTAATGTATACTCTTGGCAACTTTCAGTATTGGTTTTTCTCATAAACTGTTTTATTTTATCATAAAGCTATTTTAGAAGGTAGGTCATATATTATCATATTAATGTAGTATATATTGACCTAATTATAAACTTCTAAGCATAATTTTTTATTATCTTTTCTTAGGATTGTTTGGCCATTTGAATATCTTTTATATGAAGTACCTTTAAGAATTTTCCTCATTTAGAACCCTCTTGCACTGTTGGTGGGAATGCAAACTGGTGCAGCCACTCTGGAAAACAGTGTGGAGGTTCCTCAAAAAATCAAAAATAGACCTACCCTATGACCCAGCAATAGCACTGCTAGGAATTTACCCAAGGGATACAGGAGTGATGATGCATAGGGGCACTTGTACCCCAATGTTTATAGCAGCACTTTCAACAATTGCCAAATTATGGAAAGAGCCTAAATGTCCATCAGCTGACAAATGGATAAAGAAATTGTGGTTTATATACACAATGGAATACTACTTGGCAATGAGAAAGAATGACATATGGCCTTTTGTAGCAGTGTGGATGGAACTGGAGACTGTTATGCTGAGTGAAATAAGTCATACAAAGAAAGACAGATACCATATGTTTTCACTCTTATGTGGATCCTGAGAAACTTAACAGAAGACCATGGGGGAGGGGAAGGAAAAAAAAAAGAGGTTAGAGAGTGAGGGAGCTAAAGCATAAGAGACTCTTAAAAACTGAGAACAAACTGAGGGTTGATGGGGGGTGGGAGGGGGGGGTAGGTGATGGGTATTGAGGAGGGCACCTTTTGGGATGAGCACTGGGTGTTGTATGGAAACCAATTTGACAATAAACTTCATATATTGAAAAATAAATAAATAAATAAAATAAAAAAGAAAAAAAAAGAAAATATATTTTGACACTGTCTTTTATCAATCTCTTAATGGGATATTTTAATTTTTATTTATTTTATTTTATTTTATTTTATTTTATTTTATTTTATTTTATTTATTTTGAGAGAGACAGAGACAATGCAAGTGGGGGAGGGCAGAGAGAGAGGGAGAGAGAGAATCCCAAGCAGGCTCCACACTGTCAGCCTGGAACCTGACATGGAGCTGGAACTCACAAAACAGTGAGATCATGACTTTAGCCAGAACCAAGAGTCAGATGCTTAACCAACTGACCCACACAGTCACCCCTTGATGGGATATTTTAATCATTAGAAGTTTTTAACTTTGATGTAGCTTAAATTGTCAATATTGTTTTCATGGTGGTGCTTTTCGTGTTCTATTTAAGAAATCTTTGTCTACAAAAAGGGCATTGTCTATTCTCCTACTTGTTTTTTGAAGCCATGTTGTGCTTTTTTTTCATATTGGAAATAAATGTTTAACTGACAGGCCATATTTTCCCCAGCCACAGAGTTGCCTGAGGATCTGACTCTTGTTTGAACTATTTTCTATTTCTATTTCAACTAAGGAAAATGATGGTCTTACTGAGTTAAACATATAGAATTCATTTACAACAATGACTATATGGATGTACAGTGATCGTTGGAAATTTATGTCATAGGTAAGAACACTATATCTTTTGTATTTTATCAACATTGTCTAGTATATTTATTTGTAATTGATGAGGAGTAGCTGAACCAAAGAGTGCAAGCTTGTCACATAACTCCAGGGGGGCTCTGTGACTAGTAAGACAGCAAAGTTGGAGAGACCCAGAACTCAGTTACCCTGTGCCAAGATGGTCTGCACCCATTTAGCCTTGTCTCTAATGGTTCTCTGGTGTGTATTTGTGTGTGCATGGATGTGCAAATGTGTGTGTCTGTCTGAAAGTTTTAGAAGTTATGCCTGGGAATTGGGAGAACTCTGATATGATGTTGGCCTGTACCCTTTCTTAAGTTTCAGTAAACTTGGTACCAAACCAAGCCTACAATGTCTTATGAGTTTGACTGTCATTCCAAATTTATACCCCTCCCTTTTTAGTAGACATACATATATTTAGGTCTATAATCCACCAGAAATCAATTTACATGTATATTGGATAATGATAAAAATTCAATTGTATTTATTATTTTCTTTTACGTTTATTTATTTATTTTGAAAGAGAGAGAAAGCAAGCGAGGAAGGGGCAGAAAGAGAGAGAGAGAATCTCAAGCAGGTTTTGCACTGCCAGTGCAGAGCCCAATGCAGGGCTTGAACTCACAAACTGTGAGATCATGACCTGAGCCAAAATCAAAAGTCAGAGGCTTAACTGGCTGAGCCACCAAGGCGACCCTTAATTTATTAATATAGATAACCAAAGACCATATAGTATTCACTAAAAAAATTATTTTTCTAACTCTGGCTCTGCAATTCTTACCTTCCATAAATAAATGGCAATACTCTCTTTATCATAATAAATGGTCCATATATATATATATATATATATATGTCTGTTTATATACATATATATATATATGTCTGTTTCTATACATATATATATGTGTGTGTGTGTGTGTGTGTGTGTGTGTGTGTCTGTTTCAGGATTCTTTATTATTCCATTGCTTTGCTTTCATTCTTTCACCAATAATGTGTTTTCCTAACAGTGCAGTTTTATACTAGATCTTTACTTGTAGTTGTATCATCTTCAGCTTTTATCTTTATTCTCCAAAATTTTCTTGGCTAACCATAGCCTTTCTAATTTCCTTGAAAAGTCAAATGCCATTAGAAATATAGTACATCAGAGGCTCCTCGGTGGTTCAGTCGGTTAAGCATTCAACTTTGGCTTAGGTCATGATCCCATAGTTCATGAGTTCAAGTCCTGCGTTGGGCTCTGTGCTGATAGCTCAGAGCCTGGAGCCGGCTTCAGATTTTGTGTCTCCCTCTCTCTCTGCCCCTCCCCACTCACAATCTTTCTCTGTGTTTTCTAAAAATAAATAAACATTAAAAAATAATTTTAAAAGAAAGAAAGTACATCAAAGATTGCATTAAACCTGTAGGTTAATTTTGGGAAAATTTATTTCTTGGCAATATTTAAATTTATAGTACATTAACTTGTTATCATCTTCCAATCTAAGTTAGATATAATTGTAAACTGAACAAATAAGGAAATATGTTTTAAGTGTTCTATTATTTTTTTTAAATTGTTTTTTCAACGTTTATTTATTTTTGAGACAGAGAGAGACAGAGCATGAACGGGGGAGGGTCAGAGAGAGGGAGACACAGAATCTGAAACAGGCTCCAGGCTCCGAGCTGTAAGCACAGAGCCCGACGCGGGGCTTGAACTCAAGGACCGCGAGATCATGACCTGAGCTGAAGTCGGCTGCTTAACTAACTGAGCCACCCAGGCGCCCCTTAAGTGTTCTATTATAGTCAAAGTCCTATATGCTATGCTCTTTTACAATCATTATTTTAACATAATCCCATGACAGTAATTTTATTATCTTCGCTTTATAGCCAAGGATGTTGGTAATTTCTGGAACTGAATTAGTTCTTTCCTTTTCTTTCCAATATAGCACTAGAGCTGCTTTCAGAAAAGTTTTAGTTACTTTTAGTGATTTAGTTATTGAGTTTTATGTTCTCCAATAATTTTTCCCATTAAAATATCTGTTTGTTTCCTGTTTCATTTCACTATTTTTCTGTTTTAATTATGTATAATAAAAACCTATTGTTATCACTATTATTTGTATAGTTTTTATTTTATTATCCTCTCTATTTCACAGTTGCAATGATTTCACAGGATTATACAGTTGAAAGGACTCACAAGATTGCATAGACCATACTTAATAGTGCTTTAATTAAGGTAGAGGATACAGTAAAGCTGGAGAAAGCAGAGGCAAGCGTTAGAGGCCCAGGATACACCCAGATGGAACTCTCCTTAACCACACAAAAGGTACCTCATCTTTGAATTATGAACCACTAAAAATAAGTGCATGGAATCTTTGTTTCAGGACAACTTGGACAAAAGTTTCCAGAAGGACTTCTTATGACTCACTAGTTATGTTGCCAAACTATTTATTTAACCAGTTAAACCAAGTATAAGGTAGCATCTATCTACATAACTCTAAAAATAATAAAGCAAAACAAAACAGAACTGTCCCTAGGTTCTTCCAGGTGAGTCCCAAACTTTAAACAATTTAAACTTACTGAGTAGCCCATCTTATTCTTAACTTGACCCAGTGTCAGTACCAGAGTTCTAGGCATTTTTGGAGATAGACATAGATATGTCCCAATCTGTCTGTAAGATAACACCATGTTACACAATACCCCAAATGTTAGGCTATTTCTATGTTTTTCTTAGGGGCAGGAGTTATATTTAAATACTTGTTACATCTTTAGCACTTTGGTTATCAAATTATTTGGTGTAATGCAACTTCAAATAACAGCAACAGTGTTCATATTTTTGAATATTAAGTAAATTGTTTTCCCCCAAATTAAACAAACTTAAAAGTTTAAATTTCCCATTTAAATGTTTAAAGTTTAAATTTATTGTAGTAAATATATATGTGTGTATATATATACACATATATACATATGTATATGTGTGTGTGTGTGTATATATATATATATATATATATATGCATATCAAGACCATCAATAATACTGCACAGGTGTTCATACTCCAAAGCAAAATTAAAGTGAATATTTGATGATTGCTGTATAGACTCATTTATTCAAATACCGTGTGAAAAAGATTTCTAATATAGGTCAAGGATCACATTTTTACATACAAATAAAATTTTTGCAGAGGCATAAGCAATATTCTTTTTTTTTAATTTTTTTAACATTTATTTATTTTTGAGAGAGACAGAGACAGAGTGCAAGCAGGGGAGGAGCAGAGAGAGAGGGAGACACAGAATCTGAAGCAGGCTTCAGGCTCCGAGCTGTCAGCACAGAGCCTGATGCAGGGTTCAAACTCACGAACAGTGAGTGAGATCACGACCTGAGCCGAAGTCGGACGTTCAACCGACCGAGCCACTCAGGCACCCCTGGCATAAACAATATTCTTAACTTTATGATTTATTCAGTGGATACATAATTATTTGTTTTAGGATTGAGAAGTATTTTTTAACAAGGAAGTTGTATTTGCTAAAGTGTTGAGAACAGAAAGCAGAAAAGAAAGACACACCGTAATTGTTAAATAAGGGACCAAACGTTCACCATGATCTCAGAAGAATATTTGTTGAATTAAAAACCCAATATGACTTTGATTAACCACTTTCAAATGTTAAAACTTACAGCACCTGAGTGGCTCAGTTGGTTAAGCATCCAACTCTTGATTGCAGCTCAGGTCATGATCTCATGGTCCTGAGATAGAGCCCCGTGTTGGGTTCCACACTGTGCATGGAACCTGCTTAAGCTTCTCTCTCTTCCTCTCCCTCTGCCCCTCCTCTGCCCTCGCATGGGCACATGCTCTCTCTCTCAAAAAATGAAAATAGTAAGAGGTTATTAAAACTAATAAAATAATAATAATAATAATAATAATAATAAAATGTTAAGACTTTGGATCTTTTAAGATCGAGATTCAGGAAATTTTATCCTGGAAAAAAAAAAGAAATTTTATCCTGGAATTTGTATTATTAAATTTTTTAGAATAGTCTAAATTTTGCAGCTTCAAAAATCTACTAGTAAGTACATTATACCTATTTATAACTATTCATTAGCGCATACTCCTAAGTCAGAATATTATTCTGAAGAGGTGAGGGAATGAAACAAATATAAAAGACATAAAAAGTTTGTAGAAGTTATTAGCAAAACCAAAATACTTATGATATTTAAAAGTAAGTATTACCTCTAATTGCTGATAAGAATATGTATTAGTTTTGGAGAGAATACTAATTTTGGATAAAAAATAAGGCCACCATAGGAATTTATAGAAACCATGGACTATTGCCAGACTTTCTTAGATAGAGTTGGAGAGAAGGAATAAACAGGTATAAAAGAGAACAAGGTTTTGGAAGGACTGTAAGTAGTATTATTTACACAGTTGTGAAATACAAACACAATAAGCTTTAACATGTAGTTGAAAGAATCAGGGTATTAAAAATTTTTGAATATATATTTTGAATATAGTAAATATTATATACAAATAGCAGAATATGGAAGTTTAACTGGAATTGCATTGAGTCTGTAGATCAAAAATTAGGAAAACTAACATCTTGGCAATATAGTCTATCCATGAATATGGAGGAGCTCTATATTTATTTAGTTCTTTGATTTCTTTTATTAAAATCTGTAATTTTCTTATATACAAATCTCATACATATTTTTTGTTAGATTTGTACTTCATTGTTAGATTTGTACATAATACTGTGTCTTTCACATTCCACTTATGAATCACTTGTATAGAAAAAAGTGATTGACTTTTGTATATTAACCTTTTATCTTACAGCATTACTATAAACTTACTAGTTCCAGGAGGATATATTTTTCAGTAACTATTTAAATATTTTTTTCTTTGGTGTAATCACTTGATAAAAGACCAACTGTATATCTTTTCTAAATTACTAATTTAGTTATATGCCATGCTGTGATAGCTATTAAGTTAATGTTTGACTTCAAATCAAACAGAATATACTTACCAGTTTTTATAAAATCCTTGGCTACAAAGAATGTTAAACATATATTTCCGTTAGAAAATTAAAGATGTGCCTGGTCATTATATGATTTGAGATCCCCTTTTCATTTTTAGAAGAAACAAGCAAATGATTACTGATATCAGGAAGAGGAAATTTTGTGAAAGATAATTGGCATTAAGTCAAAACTCTGTTGAAGTTTAGACAAAGAGGCTGTTTCATAGTATTCTATTATCTGCTTAGTAGTCTTTATGAAATTATGAACTGTTTTATGTGGATATTTGAAAATGGCACCAAAGTGATCATGGTACTATCATTATCCAGTAAAAGAGAAGATGCTTGGCTCACTCATCTTGAAGCAACTATTAAACTACTGAGCCACTAATAAGAATTTGACTCACTGATATAGTAAGTATAATCACTTATGTGTGATACAGTGAAATACAAGAATTAATTGCTAACGTCTCTGTAATCATTATTACAAGTATGTCATTGATTCTATCCACTTGTAAAATTGTAATAATTAACTTGAATATTTATTTATATTTACATGTCCTTTGTCAGAGTAGGGGTATGTGGGTGGCCCAGTTAAGTATCTGACTCTTGGTTTCAGCTCAGGTCACGATCTCACAGTTCGTGAGATGGAGCTCCAAGTTGGGCTCTGTGCTAACAGTGTGGAACCTGCTTGGGATTCTCTCTCTCCCTCTCTCTCTGCCTCTCCCCTGCTGGCGTTCAAGCTCTCTCTCTCTCTCAAAAGAAATAAATACACATTTAAAAAAAATAAAATAAGGGTGCCTTGGTGTCTCAGTCAGTTAAGTGTCTGAGTCGTGGTGTCAGCTCAGGTCACAATCTCGTGGTACATAGGATCAAAACCCGCCTCAGGCTCTACACTGACAGCATGGGGCCTGCTTTGAATCCACTCTCCCTCTTTTCTCTGTCCCTCTCCTGCTCATGCTCTCTATCTCTCAAAATAAATAAATAAACTTAAAAATAAATAATAAAATAAAAAATTCTCACACCATCTAAAGAAGACAAAACTATTGCTAGTTTTATAAACGTTTTATAAGTGTTTTAAGAAAACTTATGTGGACACTGAAAAAGAAAATAATGAAACAAAACAACAAAAATTCTTACAATTGCCAGAGTTAGCAAGCCCCTAGAAAGTGATGTGGGGCTTGCACATTTCTTCTTTCTTTCTTTTCTTTTCTTTTTTTTTTTTTTCATGATAGGCTGTGTTGGTCTGATTGGTAGTTATTACTTCATCTGGATAGAAATACTTAAATATTTTTGGAAGTTATTATTATGTAATGAATAAAGAATACAACTGGAAATCAGAAGACATTTTGGTTTCTGGGAACCCAAGCATTAGCGTTCAGTTTTAGGAGACAATTTCAAACATGTATTTATAAATATTAAGAACCTCATAGAAATTCTTCAGAAAATTCCTAGTATACACTCATCTTATTGTTATGTGGAAGCTTAATATGTCTTTTTTGCTAGAAATACTAGAGTATGACAATTCTGCTGTTAATTATAAATAACAGGAAAGAGATAAGGTCCTAGAAAATCAACAAAGCAACAGCTGATCCTGATAGAAATGTATATAGCCACATTCTGATTAATATATAGGAATAAGTTATTGTGGTTTTAATTAGCAATTTTCTGATAACTAATGAATCTGAATATGTTTTCATAAGATAATTGGCCTCCTGGGGTGCCTGGGTGGCTCAATCGGTTAAGCATCTGACTTTGGCTCATGTCATGATCTCATGGTTGATGAGTTCGAGCCCCGGGCTTGGGCTCTGTGCTGACAGCTTGGAACCTGGAACCTGCTTGGGATTCTGTGTCTCCCTCTCTCTCTGACCCTCCTCTACTCATGCTCTGTCTCTCTCTCAAAAATAAATAAACATTAGGGGGAAAAAAAGATTATTGGCCTTCTGGGGTGCCTGGATGGCTCAGTTGGTTATGTGTCCAACTTCAGCTCAGGTCATGATCTCACGGTTTGGGAGTTTGAGCCCCGCATCTGGCTCTGTGGGGACAGCTCAGAGCCTGGAGCCTGCTTAGGATTCTGTGTCCCCTTCTGTCTCTGCCCCTCCCCTGCTTGTGCGCTCTCTCTTTCTCCCTCTGTTTCAAAAATAAATAAACATTAAAAAAAAGATTATCGGCCTTTTATATATTCTCTCTTCTGATATGTCTGGACAGTCTTGAATTTTTTTAAGGTTTTATTTAACTTCTTGTTATTTTTCTTAATTGATTTATACTATGTATTTAAATGATGTGGATTTGAAACCTCTGTTGCATATATGTATTATACATAACATTTCTCATTTTGTCTTGCTTCTTCAATCTCTTAAAAGATGTTTATTGATAAATAGAGGTTCTTCATTTTATTACTTTTCATGCTGTTTGCCTAACTTCTAAGGTCATGAAAATACTTTTTTTCTCTTTTCTTTTTCACACCACTTTATCATTTTATTTTCACATTCAGATCTGAAATATATCTGAACTTATTTTTGTATACTATAGGGTAAGGGTCAAAATACATTTTTTTCCATGTAAGATAACCAGTGACTCAGCACCATTTATTGAAAAGATGATACTTTCTCCACTGCAACATTGTTTTTCAAAAATCAGATAAACATATATGTGTGTGTCATTTTATGTATTCTGTTCTGTTCCACTGTTTTATTTATCTACTTTTGTAGCAGTATCATACCATTAGATTGCTATGGCTTCATAATAAATTTTGGCAACTTTATTTTTATATTCTTGGCCTTTGTATTAATATTTAGACTTTAACATTACACATTTTATAAGTCATTAGTTCGTACAAATTGAAAATAAATTTCAGCACATAACTACAATAATAACTGTAGCAGTATGTCTATAGCATTACTGAGCAGAAAACAAAAAGAAAGAAAATGAAAATAATCAAAATAGCCATTGATGTAAAAATGGATCAATGAATCGTGGTATATTCACAAAATAGAATATTACATCATGAAAAAGAATGACCTCTTCTATAAGTTCTAACAAAGATAAATTTTAATATATGTAGTATGATAGGGTCTGTAAAGTTTAACAAGTAAAACTGCTTAATAGATATATAGATAGAAAGATATAACATAAAACTTCTAAGTGCATGTGTTTATATGATTAAGCATTTTTAAAGAAAGGAAACAGTAAAACAATAAGTAAATAAAACTACAAATCTGTTGGGGGAAAATGGGAGAAATACATAGGTTGGTATGAGATTATTATCTAGGAAATAGGTTCTTGGATAATTATGCTTCTTGTTTGGCAGTGTTTTTACATATATATCTGAATAAATATGCTAGGTTTTTTAAAAATTAGAATTATTCTCAAGAAACTAACAGTATGCTTTATCCAAATTTGCACCTGAGATCTGAAAAAATTAGCCAATTAAATAAACACATTGGTCATACAAATATTTAATTTATTTCATGCCAAATTAATGAATATGGCCATTTTCCCCTAATTTTTTGTTACTGTTATCTGAAGGACATTTACATTTTAACTGTATTTCTATATATTTTAAATCCTACAAGCTTTTTAAATAATGAATTGATATAATGACAAAAAAATTGGGGGTTATAAAAAAAGTCACATAGAAAATTGATATTTTTTATAAGATTTAAGTAGACTAGAAACCAGTCTAGTCTAATACATTTTGAAAGTTCTAATACCTAGTTTCTTCCAAGAGGAACTTTATGTTTAACCAGATTGAAAGTTGCAGATATGCTCATATAAATGCAAACTAGATGTGCTATACAGGAAAGGCCATTTCCTCAATCTAAATCTCTTTAAATATCTGATCTAATATTGGAAAAATTCCATCAAAAAAGTAACAACAAACTTTTCTATAAAGGCCAGGAAGTATCCAAAAGAAAATGGGAAAAATAAATAATTACAGATATAATGCGCATTAGTTACTTTTACCAGTACATTCGTTCGTACATACATAGTTTATTCTCTTCCCTATACACCAACAAATCCGTCACTTTAACATAAAGACTACTCTATGCTTAAAGGAAATAACCTAAAAGTCTTACTATGTTAAACAGGTATACACTTAAAAGAATAAAGACAATTTTTCACCACTGTCAAGTGAAAAACAGGAGACTTTGAAAATGAAGGCAATTTTTGCAAAGAATTTTTGTGTGACATTTTAAGACACCCAAGATGTGTTATATTTTTGTTCCTTTAAGCCTACAGTTCTTCATACAAAGAAAATTATATTCTAACAATTCCAAATCTTCACATAAAAGCCTGCCAACCAGTATCATTTCATAGTTGTGGAAGGAAGAATAGGAAGACTGTTTATCAATCAGATATTATGGGATCAACCTCGTTATTTATTATTTGCTATGGTGCCTAAAAATATCCCTCTCTAAACTCTGAATAGACCTCTTTTCTTCTTTCTTTCTATTCAGGTGATTGGTGATGTCATTCAAATTCAACTACCATCTACATGATGACAGCTCCTACATGTACATCCTTATCCAAGTTATCTCCTCTTAACTCTGGATTTACATACTCAATTGTTACTGTATATTTCCACTTAGGTGCCTGTAATACACTTTTCATCATTAAAGTGTCCAACACTGAGTTCTGAACATTCCCTTGAAACTGTGAATTCAATTATTTTAGTAGCACAAGTTGAATCCAGATGCCATCTTTCATACTTCCTCTCCAATTTACATTCAATCTCCCAGTACATTCTGTGGATTCTATTGAAATATATACCAGAATTTGATCAGTTCTTAGAATTTCCATTGCTATTTTTGCCCAAGTGGCCATATTTTTATCTCATGATTTGTTGCAATACCCTAATTGGTCACCTTTTGGTCTTGCCTTATTACTTTCTCCTATCCAATGGCAACCAAGGGGAATTATTAGGAGTATAATTCAGATAATGTCATGCATGCCATTGTTCCCAACTTTTTAGAGGCTTTCCACATGACTTAGAGTAAAAGCAAGAGTTCTTTCAAAGTTTCTCTTCTCCCATTATCTTTTTGAAATTGTTATCTACTGCTCTGCTTCTTATTAAAAGACTTCAGCTTCCTTGGTGTTTTACATACACATCAGACATTTTCCTCATAATAGGACTTTTGACCAAGGTTCACTCCTACACCACCCCTGTGTACTTCTTTAATTATCAGCTGAAATAGTAGAGATGGCAAGTCTAACATTTGCTATTGGAGATGTATTTCATTAATATATATTATGTAATATTAATATTCTACTGTCTGTAATATTTATGCACTTAATTAATATATTTTTATTTCTTTGGTATAAATGGCTGAAGGTGTTATTGTTATGTTGTATGTTAGCTGTATGTTTAACTTTATAAGAAACTGTCAAATTGTTTTCCAGAATGGTTATTCCATTTTACATACTCATGAGTAATGTATGAGAGATCCATTGGCTCTGCATCCTTGCCAGTATCTTATTTGTACAAACTTTAAATTTCTACTCTGGCTTAGGTAGTCTTTCCTGATCCTTAGGTTGTACCTTCTTTACATCTTTATTCTTCAATCCTTTTTTTTTTTTTTTTTTGTGGCAGTTGAATCCATTACTCATGAATATTTGTTATATATGGTATGAAATGTATATTTATATTTACTTTCTTACATATGAATAGCATGTTTATGAGAAATATTGTTCTGTGGTTTTGTTTTCTTACAAGATGTTTTTATAGTTTTAGTATTAGGGCAGTACTAATAGGATATTAATATAACTGTAACTCATAGACGAGTTAGAAAGTGTTCCTTCTGCTTCTATTTCTGGTAGATCCTGTAGAGAATTGATATCATTTCTTCCTTAAATATTTGGTCAAATTCACCATAGAAACCAACTGAACCTAATTATTTCCTTTTTGGAATTCCTCATAAAAGGATATTCCCAGTGCTTCCCTCCCATCCATTATGGCATTGTGGTCATTAATTTCACTTATTCATATACTGTAATCACCCTATGTATTGTTGCTATTTTACTTTAAAAACAGTTATCTTTTAGATCAATGAAGAATAAGAAAAGCAAAATATTTTATTTAACCTTTATTAATCACCTTTCTAACACTCTTCCTTTCTTTATATAGATCTGAGTTTCTGACTTACATCACTTGCTTCTACCTGAAAAAGTTCTTTTAACACTTCTTGCTCGGCATGTCTGCTAACAATGAATTCTCTAGGTTTTGGTTTGTTTACAAATACATTTATTTTTCTCTGAAATTTAAAGAAAAATTTTGCTTGATATAGAATTCTATGATCATGTTTTTCCCCTTTCTTCATATTAAATATTTCACTACATTCTCTTTTTGCTTGCATGGTTTCTGAAAAAAATAGAATGAATTCTTATCCTTTTTCTCTATATGTGAGATACAGTTTTTTTAATGTTGGTTTTTTTTTTCCCCAGTCTAATTTATTTGGAAACTTTTCTCTTTGTCTTTGTTTTTCTGAAGTTTGCATATTATGATGATTAATGGGTCAACTTAGCTAGCTGGTAAAACATTATTTCTGGGTGTGTCTACAGTGGTGTTTCTGGAAGAGATTAGCATTTATGTCCTTAGACTGTGGAAAGAAGATGTCTTCAGTGTGGTTGGAACAAAAAGGTTCTATAGAACAAAAAGATTCTGTTAGAACCTAGGGAAAATTCTCTTTATCTTTCTCTCTTCTTGAGTTGGGATATCTGTCTTCTGCCCTCAGATATCAGAGCTCCTGATTCTCAGGCCTTTGACATTTGACACTTAAACTAGCACCTCTCACTGCCCCTTCTGCCCTGCCCTTCCCCATTTTGGAGGCCTTTAGCCTTAGACAGGGAGTTATTTTTCATGAGCTCCTTTGATTCACAGGCCTTTGGACTCACCTGAATTATACTCCTGGCTTTCCAGGTTCTCCAGATTGCAAATGGCATATTGTGAGACTTCTTTTATAACGATGATGCAATTTATAATAAAATAATGGGTGAGACTTCACCCATAATCACATGAACCAATTCCCATAATAAATCTTTTATATGTTTGTTTCTCCAAAGAATCCTGATTAATAATACACATATGATGTACCTAGTTGTAGATTTTCTGGTATTTCCTTATACTATTTTCTCAGAGCTTAATGGAGCCATGGTTTTTGTCATCAATGATTTCTCCAAAGTTTTGGCCATTATTACTTCAAGTATATTTCTGCTCTGCTGTCTTCTTTTTCTTTTTGTATTCCAATTATGCATGTTATGCCTTTTGAAGTGTCCCACAGTCTACAGATGCTCTAGTCACCTTTATTTATTTGTTTTTTTGTTTGCTTATTTATTTTTTTTTCTATTTGCATTTCAGCTTGGGGAATATCTACTGCCCAATATTCACCCCCACTGATATTGTCCTTTGGTAGGTCCAGTCTACAGCCAAACAAAAGCATACTTCATTTCTGTTTTAGTGTTTCAGATTTCTAGTATTTCCTTTTTTTCTTCCGAGTTCCCATCTCTTTGCTTACATTACCTATTCATTCTTGCATGTTTTCTACTTTTTCTACTCTAGCCCTAACTTATTAATCATAGTTGCTCTATATGTTCTGTCTTATCATTCCAAAATTTTTGTTGTATCTGAGTCTGGTTTAGATTCTTACTCTGTCTATTCAGGCAGTATTTTCTTCTTGTCTTTAACACTTTTTGTTGAAAGACAAACATAATATTTTAGGTAATTGAAACTGAAATAAACAGACCTTTACTGTGTGCCTTTATTATAATATGGCTAAGAGTGTGTTCTGTTTCATATTTTATGGTTGTAGGTGCTAAGAGGCTTCAAATTACTCTCATGTCTAGTGGTTTCATATCCCCTGCACCTGTGGACTTTAAGCACTCCTCTTAGCGTGTGTTTCTTGCTGTCTTAAATCTCTTACAATTATAATCCACTTATTTTAAGGAAGTTCTGTTTGTGTGGTGGCAATGTGGGGTAGAACATAAGCATTCTATAATCTTATGATTAAATCTCAGTCTTTCACAGAGCCAGCATCCCTGCATGGTAACATTCACAAGTGTTCCCTTTCTCCAACCCCTCCTCTTAGGCTAGACAAGAGAACTAAAGGAATTGGGTTTGTGTAATGCTCCTTCTCCCATGTCTGATAAGGCTCTGATAAAGTCACCTCCCCCAAGGCCTTTCTTTTGGAGAGTCCTCTGGATTTATTTCACACTGGTCGTACTTTTTCTCCCAGTGCCAGAGCTTAACACTTATTCATCCACAAACTCTAAGAGTAATACAACTTTTCTTATAATTAGGTAAAATTCCTCAAGAAAACCACTAGTTCCATTTTTACCCCTCCAACATCCTCCAGCATTCCTTTATGTGTTTTTATGTGTTTTCTGATCCTGCTGTTTATATGGCTGGGGAAATCTTTAAATGGCTAGGGAAATCTTTCTTCATTAGGAGATGTCTTTCTTGCTTTTCTTGGGTTGGATCAGTCTTTCCAAAAACACATGTCTTCCTAAATTTCTTATGTCTTCTTGAATTATTTAATTACTTAATAATTCCTTGAGTACTCCTATTTTGGTGGAACAAATCCTTTTGTGGCCATCTGAGTAAAAATCCAAAGGAATACGTTTTTGTGATTTTTAAAAAATTTTATTTATTAATTTATTTTGAGAGAGTGTGTGTGAGAGAGAGTGGGGGAAGAATAGAGACCGCACAGAGGCTGCTTGGGAATCTTTCTCTGGAGAGCCTGATTTGGGGCTCAATCTCATGAACCATGAGATCGTGACCTGAGCTGAAATCAAGATTCGGATGCTTAACCAACTGAGCCACCCAGGTGTCCTCATTTTTGTGATTTCTTGAGAACTTAAGTAAATGCAAATATATTCCAACTATGTATCTGATCTCTTTCATCTTTTTTCTCTTAGTTATTTCTTTCTGTTTTAGCCTAAACATTTTTCTGTTGGAGGGTTTATAAATGAAATACTAGTGTGCTATTGGGAACTTCATTGGGCATTGGTGCTCCTCACCACAGAAACAGATAGGTCAGAAAACTGGGTCTTTTATTGGAGAATCCACTAAAATCAGTATATTGTTGTTTTGTTTTGTTTTCTCTTGGCCAAATTAGTTTCCCCAGAAGGGAATTCTCAGTGCATTGACTAAACTTGGATTTCATTATTTTGAGAGAATTCAAAAGAGAGAACTTGGAAGCATCAGAATTCATTGTGATAATTTTCACTTAATCTGCCTATATTTAATAGGGCACTTCATCACTTTCATTCTCTTCTGTGTCTAGTGTTCATATTCTAGCACTTATCTGTTCCAGTGTTAGAGAGTAAACTATTTACTTCTGCTAATGTTTAGGTAGGACTGGGGGCCAGAGGGCTGGTCACATGATAATAAGGACTAGAACAGGGGATCTGGGGATTAATCTTCTCCTTAACCACATTTTTAATCAATCTTCCTATTTTTGGATTTTAATATTCAGATTTTAAAATTATCCAAAACTCTAATTCTCTATGCTTTCTAGGATTCTCTACAAAACACTGTTGTTTTATTTCCACCATGTAGGCAGTTAATTTTCATTTAAATTTTTAAGAAATCTGATATGCTAAGTTATTTTATTTATCTGTTTTCCTTATACTTTCCAATGTTTTACTGACACAGTCTGCTTTCATCTCCTCTCTCATTATCTTTGTTTCTTTTTTCTTAAATTTGCTTTTTAAAAAAATTTTTGTGCTATAATGTTAGAAATCTATTCACCCAGGTGTTTCTTACAGTATATTCTCTGCCCTCAGTTTTGCAGAGTTAAATGAAGAACATACAGCAAAGAGAAAGAAAAATAATTAAATTATGCCCTTATATCTTACCCTTTTCATTAGAAAAATATGGCTTATAACAAAGAAAATATAAGCAAAGCAAAAAAACACAAAAATACATTTATGCCTACCTTGAAGACTTCTCCACATAAAACTTGAGGCAAGAAAATTTGGGTAACAGAGGTGAAGATTATATTTGGATGAAACAAAATGACATTAGCTTTCAATTGAGTTTTGCATCTTGAGGGATCAAGAGTTAACAACCTGCTTCTATCTTTACTCTCCATTTTCATTACTAAGCCCATTACATCATAGATTAATTCTTTTCGTATGACTTCACATATCTTATTACATTTCTTATTACATTCTAAGACTGATATACTCTCAAAAGCTAGTTTAGGCTTTGAATTTCATAGGTATATAAACTTTTCAGATATCTCAGGAATACTTTAAAAATTTTATATAACAAAAATATACAGAAACACTCTTTTTTTCCACAATGCATGTATGTTATTTGTAGTCTACTCAATATATCCATACCATTGCTAATTAATAGAAAAAAAATGTTTGTATCTATTTCCATATGGAGGATGCCACAAGAATGACAAATCAAGATGCATTAGAGAAAGCATAATAGAAAACCATAGGACATTAACTGCGTCTGCAACTGCAAGGTGATACTGCCTTGTCACAATTGTCACTTAAAATAAGCTGCTGTAAGTTATGATGTAATCTCCTTGGTAGTTTGGCTTCAAGATCAATTTTCTAAACACTCTAAGAGCAAAGAATGGTCACAAAGAAACAAGCAAAAAGACTGGGGAATCATTTATTATTAACTTGTAAAAAGAGAAGTATCATCTGAAGATATATAACAATACACTATGGTTAATTATTATTCAGCTATGTTTAAGTCTGCATGTTCTAAATTTACACTACCTTGGCTGAAAACACCATTAATATGTAGATACAGGTCTCAGTTTGGTAAATATACTATTAATGTGATTTTGTAATCATAGTAAATAAAAACAGTAGCTTCGGTAAAAAAAAACAATTTGAAAAGAAAAGACTTGAAACTATGCATGCAGCCTTGTGAAAATAGATCTGATTTGATGTGCAAATAGAAAAAGAGAAAGTAGAGTAAAAGCTATAGTCATCATATGAGAGAGATTAAAGAATTGCACATCTAAACCAAAAAGAAAAAAATCATTGGTATTATGTAAGCTGGGTGCTCTGAACACACAGAATTATGCAATGCAAATCTCCAGAAAAGCAAAATAAATAAATAAATTAATTAATAATAAATAAGTAAAATGCAATTTATTAATTGTATATTAGTAATAATGCATTGCACTTAATTTTTTTTTTAATTTTTACTTATTTTTTTTTTTAAAATTGTAATGTTTACTTTTGAGAGAGACACACTGTGAGTGTGTGAGAGAGAGAGGAAGACAGAATCTGAAGCAGGCTCCAGGCTCTGAGCTGTCAGCACAGAGCACAATGCCGGGCTTGAACTCATGAAGAGTGAGATCATGACCTGAGCCAAAGTCAGATGCTTAACCAACTGAGCCACCCAGGTGCCCCAAGTTTTTACTTATTTTTGAGAGAGAGAGAGAGAGAGAGAGAGAGAGAGAGATGGAGTGCAAGCAGGGGAGGGGCAGAGAGAGAGGGAGATACAGAATCCAAAGCAGACTCCAGGCTCTGAGCCCTCAGCACAGAGCCCAACATGGGGCTTGAACTCACGAACTGTGAGATCATGACCTGAGCCAACACAACTGAGCCACCCAGCCACCCCTGATGCACCGTACTTTAAATTCATCCTTGGGGCGCCTGGGTGGCGCAGTCGGTTGAGCGTCCGACTTCAGCCAGGTCACGATCTCGCGGTCCGTGAGTTCTAGCCCTGCGTCAGGCTCTGGGCTGATGGCTTGGAGCCTGGAGCCTGTTTCCGATTCTGTGTCTCCCTCTCTCTCTGCCCCTCCCCTGTTCATTCTCTGTCTCTCTCTGTCCCAAAAATAAAATTAAAAAAAATAAATAAATAAATTCATCCTTAGGATAGAATTTATAAGCAATAAATTTGGTAATCATGCCTACCGATATTTTCTGGAATGGAAACAAATTAGTTCTTACATTTTACATGAAATTAAAGCATTTATAGCTAGTCAAGTGCATTTTATTATAAATTTATTTTAACATACAGTGCCATAATAATTAATACTTTTAATATAATTGTTAGATTTTTCCTAGGTAATGTCTGTGACATTACTAATTATTTGGGAAACCAATCCTGTGTTTATGGGCAGCTCTTGTCCCTAACTTTGTTTTAGTTTTCACAAATAATTTATTCTGTTAACTAATAGTATATTAAACAAGGCACGGTGGCTCAAAAGTATTAATGAAAATGATAATGAAATTATATGATCCCAAATTATACTGAAATTTGTCTTATTCTTAACAGAAAACAAGCTTCATATGTAGACCTGTAACAAAGTAGGCTTAAAAATTATTTTATTAACACATAAAATTCTATATAACTAAATATTTTTAAAATCTCTACAATTAAACCTTGTTCTTAGGACCTAAAGTAAGTTCAGGCTTATTTAGATTCAGAAACTTCAGCATTTTTAAAATTTACTTCCTTCACTTAAAATTATTTGCCAATTCATACATATGTTAGTACCTTTATCACTCAGAGTTGTGGCAGGAAACAGATGGTACAATCAAACTCAGAGAATTTAATAAAGGAATTGTTTACAAAAGGAAACCAACAAGGGAGATACGGTATTCTAGAGGTCAAAGTATAGGCACCATTAGGCCTCTGTGAGCCAGAGGAAAGACCAATTACTCAAACCCAGTGTAGCAGTATGGAAAGGGTCAGGAGCTGTGGGAATTAAATGGATAACTGAATGTAACCTGGCAGAAAGGGAGTGAGGAAAATCAATGCCCTAAATCCTCTTTCTTCTAATCCTCCGTTCTAAGGTATCTTCTATTGCCAAATCCAACAGTTTGATGTGCAAGGATCTCCTGAAGTAGATTCTAGGATTAGTCTCTTCAAAGAGCAAGGTAGAAAAGATGGACAGTAACATTGGAGATACAGTGTGAACATCACAGACAGTAAACAATTAATGATTTGGGAAGGAAGTCATCAATCTTTATTTTCTATAATTGAAGGACTCTGTATGTCTGAGGACCAGAATATACAGGGGTAGCAGAAACACTAGCCAGATAGACGAGAAGATCAGGAGCCCGAATGTGAAAGATGTGGCACTATAAATTTGGTCTGGACTTTAAGCTATAGGAAATGATAAGAAAAGTTCTGAGAAGGATATAGCATGGTCATGTGCATCAGAAAGATCATAGGGTATGTGATAGGCTATATAGAGTGATCAAAGACATGGTAGGCAATGGGCAAAGGTAACATTTGATTTCTGAATGACAAATAGGAAGCCACAGATTTCATTCACTGAGATCAAGAGATTACTGGAAGAGAGGGAGTTTGAAGTCAGGGAAGGGAAGGTAATTAGCTCAATTTTGGACTTGCCGAATTTAAGTTTTCAGTGGAAGAAATAACTTAGAATTTCCAGAAAAATGTGGTATATACTTCCTTGGTGTTTAGAAAAAATGGCAAGTTGGCAGCAATGATTTGGAAGTTATCAACTTAAAATGCTAATTAAAGCCAAAGTAGAAAAAAAAAAAATAAGTGCCTTGGAGGCACATATAGATTGCAAAAAGGAAAAAATACAAATTAAAGCCCCAAGATATATCAGAATTTGAAGGAATGAAGAGTTGGGGAGGTTTGTTTGTTTTTAGGATTGTTTAGTCTTGAGCATTTAATTGCTCATTAAACACACACTTAAGAAGTTGTACCCTCTTCTAGGCATTGTGCTAGATCCTTAGGACACCATCTTGAAGAAGACAAACATCAGTCCTACCTTCACAGAAATTCTTGTCATGCGTAGACAAATGAAAAACATATAAACCCACAATATCCAAGTATCAAGTATGATTAGAATTAAAGAAACAGACTTCAATGAGAATTGGTATTGGAATATACTTGGGTAAGGCCTTTAAAAGACATAGTTATTTAAACTGAAGCTGAAAGAGTCATAGCCAACAACATGAAGAGTAAAGAGTTGAGTACAAGTCATTTGAAAAGGCAATTGTAGGGCCTTTTGCTTTTACCAAGATCTTAAAGACAACTCCCATGTTTTCCTCAAAAGGCTTTATAATTTTTTTTTAACCTTGAGTCCTCTGCAATTCAGGACCTTTGCAGAACCCTCTGATGATGGAGAACTTGTATTTCTCTCAAAAATACTTTATAGTTCCTGATGTAGAAATCTTGGGCTAGATAGTAATCATTATACTATGTCTAAGTTTATCAAATCATCATTTGTATAACTTATATATACATAATTTTTTTTGTAATAAAGGAACTTTTGGAAATGGTCAATATATTCATTATTTTGATTTTGGTGATGGTTTCTTAGATATATACATATAACCAAACTTATCAAATTGCATACTTTAATTATGTTCAGTTAATTGTGTGCCAATTATGCCTCTATAAAACTCTTAAATACTTAATAATAAATGACCTTTATTCTTAGGAAGGCACCACTAAAGATTAGAAAATGAAAAACACACAATGAGAAGGGATATTTGCAATACATTTTGTATCACAAGATCTTTTTTTAAATATCACAGAATATTTTAAAAAATAATGACAATATACAATATTGATGAATGTCCTTAGTGTGGTTGTATAGGCACTTTTGTCTCATGCTGCAGAAGGACAAATTTTTATAGCTTTATTTTACAGTGATTTATCAAAATGTACGTATATTTTAAAGCATACAGTTGTGTATACTTTCTGAGCACAAAAGTACACCTCCAAGATTTTACCATAAAAAATATTAAAACAATTAGTCTGGAAATATATAAGTGAGTTTTACTGCAGCATTTTTATTACTAGGGGAAAAAAGGAAAATTAAATATGCTATATGACATAGTAGAGAACTGCTAAAATATATTATCATAATTTCAAACAATAGAATTAAATGTTTGGGGAATCAATGGTGATTTTAAGTACTTCAAAAGAAAAAATATTCGGAAAAGATTAAGTATTTTATTTTTGCTTATACATATAGAACATATGTATATATACAAACATATGTACAAAAAAACCCTAATTTATGATAACTAATCACGACTAATGCTGTGAAGGTCAGTTTGCATTTTTTCCCCAAATAAAAAGCTTTTTAGAGTAAGTGATTAATGAAATCACCCAAACCAAAAATCTACCATTGTAATAGCCTTTTGAATCATGGGAGAGAATGAGCATGTAAAATGAAGGCAATCCCTTTACTTGATAATCGCTTGATATTAGGCCTTTAAGGAATTCATATTAAAGAAATAAACACACTACAAATCATTTTTTTTTTTTTTTGCTATTCAGTATGTCTTAGGTAAAGTAGAATGAGTTCGAGAAGAGAGAAAAACATAAGAACATCATGGCAAAATTGAATTTGCTGTCATTATTTTCCATTTCCTAAAAATTAAAAATTACCACTTATTGTGTAATGTATATTGTGTAATGTAATGTACCACAATGTATAATGCCTTATTCATTTCCGAAGTTTTCATTTAAAACAATAAAATTTAAATTGTTTTTGTTTAATGGAAACTTCCTTGGTAATCGGCACGAGTAGATAAGGCTCATTCTAAATGAAATTATAGAGGGCACGTGGGTGGCTCAGTCTGTTAAGAGTCCGACTCTTGATTTTGGACCCAGGTCACGATCTCAATTGAGCCCCGCATCGGGGCTCTGTGCTGACAGCACAGAGCCCCTTGGAATTCCCTCTCTGTCTGTCTGTCTGTCTGTCTCTCTCTCTCCCTCCCCCAGTCTCTCTCTCTCAAAATAAATAAATGGACATTTTAAAAATTGAAATTATAGGGAATTTCAGGCTCTTTATAGGTTTTGGAAGATCAAAAGAGCTACACTTTATTTTACAAATTTTTGGTGCATAAAAGTTTGTGGCAGTAAATGGAAAAAGATAATGTGTTTCTCTACCCACCACAGAATACTATGAATACTGTGATTTACAAAAGATGTTCTCTGTTTGAAATCCAGTGCTTTTATACTAATAGGGAGTATAGTGCTTTGTTTTTCAATCTCAATATTTTTCACACATAAAAAGTTCTCTTATTAAAACAAAAAAAATCTTATCATGTACATGAAAATAAATATTGCCCTCATGCAATTTAGCTTGTAATAACATTTCCTAAAAGTGCCTTCTTGAAAAATATTAGAAGCATATATAGTTATTAAGTAGTCAAATATATAATTGGACTTTCCTTATCTTTCTCTTACATATGTGTATACAATGCACTATCCCCTTACAATTTATAACATTCAGGAAATACCTTTACTAGTATTTAAAACCTTTTTACTTCTACATTAAAATCATTATAGTTTGTACTTCAGTTTTACCTAATTATAAGATCTATATTTTTGAATTGTAACTGTGCTGAAAATTGATTCCAATATGAGATCATTTTTAAAAATTTATTCCACAAGGTAAGTGATATAAAGTAATAATATATGTGTGAGAAGTAAGGATGTATAAGTCTAATTATTCAAAATATAGAATTTCTGCCTTCTCTAATCTAATAAAATCGCATGAATTTATAGAAGTCAGGGTTGAGGGTTTTTGTGGGGTTTTGTTTTGTTTTGTTTTGTTTGTAAAGTCTTTGGGATTCAGACTGTAGAGGCATTGGGGAAGTATAAAAAATCATAGGATTTGTACAGACATGCCAGTGGAAGTCTTTCTAAAGAGATTGGTATTCTGTAACAGTCATCTGGATCATGTCACTGTCTGATTTGGGAAACAGAATTAAATAGATAAAAGCTTTGAAAGGTAGGGTCCTGATACCCTGCTACTGGGTTTCATTAGTATAGGGGGATAGAAATGACGAGGGCAGATTTTAGCTGATGCAGTAGAGGAAAGAGAGGTCTGATAAATTGCTCTCTTTCCCTAAAGCTGAATGGAATAATCCAACAAAGTCCTGAAATATCAGTATACCACAGTCACAGTTCTTGCTTTAGATCACAAGATGAGCTACTGGATTTGGAGGCATTACTAACTTCCAATGTGTTGTTTGTTTTGCTGATTAGTTGGTTTACTTTTTTTAAAATTTATTTTCAACTTTATATTGTCATTAAAAATTAAGCATATCCATTGATATGCAAAGGCAAGTGTACACACTAGAATATTACTACTTATTTTATTTATTTATTTAATCAATATTTAAACATTTTAAGTAACTTTTTTTTTTACCAGAGAAACTTCGGAAACATGCAGTTTCCTTATTCTTACCACATCTAACAAGAATTAGTTACTTCAACTAAGTTATTATAAAAAATGATTGATGGGGAGGTTGTAGATAGTCGCCTAAATATATTAATATGTGATTTTAGCTAGCAGATCTTTTTCTTTATATAATTGTGCTCAATTCACATGCAGAAGTGTATAGGGAAAAAATGTATGCCTAAGTATATAAATATTTAAAAAATAATTTAGTTGTACATCTTTCTGTCTTCTTTCTGCTATTTATATGTGAAGGCTTGGAGAAGACAGACTTTTGTTTATCAACATATAATAATAAAAAAGTATACCCAGAATTATTTGCAATTGTGGATGCAGAAAAGATAGATCCATGTTATTTTATATTTCATAGATTCTCTTGAGTTAATTTGGAACCATGCTTCATCTGGTTCATGGACTGTGACAGAGATGATATGGGTCCTTTCTGAGAAAAGCAGTTAAGAACAACTTACCTCCTCAATCTCTCTCATTATTTTCAGTAGTGACCATAAATTTCATGTGTTGAGATGACTGTGGGGTAAGATAGAAACAGTCCAGATACTAGATGCACTGTGTTGAGGATTGCTGCTTTGGAGGGTGTCCTAGCCAGCATCAGATTTTGTGTGAGAAAGGAATACAAGGAGATACATCAATGTTGTGTAATGATTTTTAACATTTCAGGGCCTACTAGTTACACTGGCACTGACTAATGTAAAAAGCACAGAGATCAATTACAATGGATAGGAAGGGCTCAGAAATGAAATGATTGGAAGGTATTGGTGAAAGAGAGGGCAAAAGAAGATGAGCCTGAGTTGACAGTAGTAAGCCAGGATGTAAAAGGTAGGAGGGAGGCAGATAATGATGAGTAGGAAAAAAAACATCTCATGGAAGGACATAGATAGAATTTTAAGACTATGATACAGTCTAGAAAATACTTTTTTGTACTCTATTGCAATGTATTATATAAAATACCTTGATTCCTAGGGGTAATGAAAGAAGTGTGGGAAACTAAAACGTTACCAATTATTTTTGTCAACTTTAGTGGCTCTCTTATTCCATATGCCTTACTTTCCCTCCTTTAAAATAACTACAGTATCAGCCAGGATCTTATCAGGTAACAGAAAGCACAAACTAATTAGGATATATAAGGAAAGTATCAAAAATGAGTTATTTACAGAGCTTTGCACAACATAAAACCAGGCATGGCTAGTATTAAAGTGGCCATTATCATCCATATGGTCATGAGAGATGAAGGAAGGGTGCAGGTTACTGGAACTAAGGAGAGAGTCTTGTGGAAAAGTTACTTTGGGGCAGTGGCTTTTTTCAAGAGGCACAGCCAGCCTAAATCTATCAAACACGGAAGGAGTTAGAGAAACTGATACCCTGATCTTACTCTCCTCTTTCCAAATATGCTAAGGATTCCTTTTGATAACATTGGACTTAACAGTATAGGTGTTATATGTAAGTGATGAATCACTAAATTCTACTCCTGAAACCATTATTACACTATAAGTTAACTACTAAAACTAAATAAAACATTTATGGGTAAAAAACAAAAACAAAAGAAGAAGGAAAAAATGTACACTTTCAGGATGAAAAAAAGAGTGTAGGCTAAGAGATCCTATTGATTAATCATATAGGTCAGCTTCTTGGAGTAGATGGCAGGGTGCAAAGATAATTAATTAAGAGTAGAATGGACAAACAGAAGATATTCAACACTGTTCACACATTATACCCCTCAGCACCTGGCTTTCAATTGGATGAAAAGTTTACGTCCCCAACACACGATACAAATCAGATTAACTGCCTTATAATTTGGAGTGATATCAGTTCTGTCATATTCCCACATAAAACCTAAAATACTAGTCACTACCGCCTTTGCTTCTAAGGCTGGGTAAAGAGCTCTAAACTGGTTAGTATAGATACCTTTATCCCCTACCTGTTTCAGGTTCCCATTAACCTTTTTTTGTCTTTTATTTTATTTATTTATTTTTTTAATATGAAATTTATTGTCAAATTGGTTTCCATACAACATCCAGAGTTCATCCCAACAGGTGCCCTCCTTCTATGAGCATTTCAGTTGTTTGTGATTCTTTAATTGATGGTGTGGCAGGAGTTGTTGGTTGTCTTACTTGTATGTGGTGTGTGTGTGTGCATATGTGTGTGTTGTTTTGACTTTTTTACCTAGGAAATACCTGGCAAGGAATTACTAAGAGGCACCCTAATTAACTCCAAATATAGTCCTACTTGCCCCTTGCCTTGCATTTGTAATCTACTGTTTCAAATTGTCAATTGACAAATTGGAACCAAATTGGTTCCTGTTGGAATCCAGTCTGTCAATTCACCTAGCCAGTAGCATTCAGGGATCTAGTTTGAAACTTTTTGCATAGTTGTCCTTCAGAAAATGAAGATGGATGCTGCCAGGCCTCTTAAGAGTCAGCTAATAGCTGGTACTGTATTACTTCTACTTCATGCTCTTGATTAAAGCCAATCAAAAGTCCAACCCAGATTCAAAGGAAGGAAAAAGAGTCTTCCTCTCTTGATGGGAGACTGGCATGCACAATTTTTTGGTGAAATTGTTAGTGACCATCTTTGGAAACAATATACCATAATTACTTTCTACCATAGGTAATCCCAATATTACTGAATATTCTAGGCTCTACGGCCAAGGCTCAGGGAAGCTTGTGTCATAACTTGAATCTGTTGTAGGGTCCTTTCTTTCTGCAAGCCACACTCAAAATTGGCGTCCTCAAAGAAGTTGAGTAAAGGAGTTAAAGAAAAATGTGCAATGTGGTATATGTTTTCTCCAAAATCTAAAAAGACCCACATAACGTGATATAATTTTCCTTGGTAATTCATGTTTTTTTCACATTAGAGGGAATAACCTGACTGGTACCAGACCTCTGGACTCTTGATAATTTGAATGACGTGATAGTTTTCCTGAACTTTTTCAGGCATTTATCTCATAACCTCTGGTGTAGATATGTCTTGTTAAGCAATTCAGTGTTCATATTTACTATTCACCAGCTCCAACTAGCATAGCATTATCAACATAAAGGACAGGAGTAGTGATCTTTGAGGCTCACAAATTTCCTCCAGATTATGTCATGAAAGATAAAGAGTTTCTATTTCTTGAGATAAGACTTTAAGATTTGACAACATTTTGTTGCCCTCTCAAATAAAAGCAAACTACTACTTTTTCTTTAATGATATAAGTGGGAGGAAAGAAGTGTTTTCAGGTCAGGGACTACAAATCAGTTCACAGACTCTGTTCATGGGTTTCACCTTCATTTCTAAGAGCTGTGTTGATAGAAAATGAGCAATTTTGGAGGACCAAAATCTAGCATTTGGGTTTGCAACTGTCATTAAGAGATGAACTTTTACACTTGCAAAAAGAAAGCTAAGTGCATAAACCTCTTTGGATAGTTTTCAATTTTGCCCTAATTTTTTAATCTAATTAAACAATATTTTTAGTGACCAGCTTTTATTGAATCTTTTCGGTGCATATAACTTAGCTTTTGTGGAAAAAATTTTCTTTTGCCTTCATATTGTGTTGGTTCATATAATTTTAATTAAGCTTAATTAAAAATATACCTATGAAAACAAGTACAACAAACACAAAAAGATTTTAGAAAAACATAACTAACTTTTGGTAAGGTAACATGGAATTTGTGAGACAAGACCATAACTGTGTGGGCATATTAGAGAGTAGCTGACTAGCCACAAGTATTTATCAGGATATTGGCGTGTTTACATCAAGATTAGTTAAGGGACTGGTTAGTGGATGTTCAAAAAATAGAAGATACTCTGCCTAAAGCTGGGGCAGGGGACCTGAGGGCCTACCCTTTCAGTCTACTGCCATCTTATTTAAAAAGAGAGAGAGAAAGAGATGAATTTTTTATGGGCTAAATAAGCTAGGTACATGAGATGTATTAGAAGTCTCAGATGTATAAAACAGAATGACAATATTTGGAATTTGGGTGAGATTATATGTTGACCCATCTGGATTTTGCACTGAAGAAAAAAGGTAGCTAAATGAGAATGTATTAGCAAATTTATTGTATTAGTTTTCTATTGCTGCTGCAACAAATTACCCCAAACACAGTGGCTTAAAACAGTACGATTTTGTCTCTTAGAGTATTTGAGGTTAGAAGTCTCAAATTAAAGTTTTACAGAGTTGTGTTCATTCTGGGGGCTTCAGGAAAGAGTCCTGTTTCCTCACCTTTTTTAGCTTTTACGGGCTCCTTTATTCCTTGGCCCATGGCTCCTTCTACACATCACTCTAAATTCTTTCTTATGTGCTTATATCTCCTAATACTGAGTCTGATCCTTTTGCTTCATTGGACCACCCACATAATCCAAAGTAATCACCCATTGCAGACTCTTAATCAAATCTGCAAGGTCCCTTTTATCATTCAAGGTAACATATTCATAGGTTCTGAGGATTAGGATGTGAACATCTATGGAGGTTATCATTCAGCCTATTATACTCAAGGAGAGAAATTTGAGAGATAAGTGTCACCATTCAAAATTGTGATGAACTATATGTGATATTTTCATTCTGCTCAATAGTTTTGAGTCACTCATATTCTCCATATTTTTTCTCTGCCAAAATTTTTGCACTATTGTCATATCTACTTTCTAGTTCATTAATCTCTCTCCAGCTTTTTCTAATCTACAAAGTAGAGCATACTTTTTATTTATAAACAATTCTACTTTTTTCATTCATAAAATTTCCAGTGGGTATACTTACAAAATATTTCTAGTCATTAGTAAGTTCCTCAAATTTCCATTACATATTTTATGTGCAGTTACTTTATATTCAGTATTAAATCATTTCAATATCTTATGTATGTGGTGATGTATAAATCTTTACATGTATTGTTTTACTGAATCATGTCTGATTGGCCATTTCCTTATTTGTTATTAATGCATATATACATAACGTATACATATGAAATTTAGCATACATATATATGTATAGAAATTTCAAAAATCCACCAGTATATAAATCTTACTTGTTGAAATAAATGAATTGTTACAAAATGAATACACTTCTCTAACCATGCCAGGTCAAACAGTAGAGATTTATTAGCACCCCCAAAATAACTTCCTATTCATAGCTTCTACCACAAAGACAGCCCTATCTTGATGTCTAACTCTACATACTATTTTGTTTCAAGGCATATGTATTTTTTTCCTTAATTTTTTCTATTCACCATTATGCTGGTATTTTTCATTCATGTTATAGTATATAGGTATAATGCATATGTTGTTATATGTAATTGCATTCTACGAATATGCTACAGTTCCTTAAAATGTCAAAAAGAAATATGGGTTTCTTTTCTGTTTGGGCTATTATGAATAATGTTGCTAAGAATATGTTTGTAGGTCTTTGGTGTTCATATGCAAATTTCAATTTGAGTGTATACCTGAGTATATATGGTTACAAAGGATCTGCATATTCAACCTTAGAAGATTCTGCCAAAAAACATTCATGGAGATGATTTTAAGTCATCTTTATCAATTTGTTCTTCAATCACCAGTGGTTGAGAGCTCTCATTACTCCATATCTGTGTCAAACTTAGAATTATCAGAGTTTAAAATTCAGCAATCAAGATGGTGCTCAACCTGCCATTTTCCTAATGACTGATTTGAGTAAATGTTAATAGTTATATATAAAATATATTTTCTTATCCTATTGGTTATCACTCTTCTCTCTTAATGTCAACTTTTATGAGGAGATTTCTTTTTATTTGTTTCTTTCATATGATTTAATTTTAACATTTCCTTTAAGGTAATATAATTTCAATATTGTTTTTTTTAAGTTTATTTTTATTTATTTTGAGAGAGAGAGAGATAGAGAGTAGGGGAGGGGCAGAGAGAGAGGGAGACAGAATCCCAAGCAGGCTTCATGCTGTCAGTGCAGAGCCTAATATGGGACTCAAACCCACAAACTGTGAGATCATGACCTGAGCTGGCATTGAGAATCAGATGCTCAACCGACTGAGCCATCCAGGGACCCCATAATTTCAATCTTATTAAAGAAATCTTTTTTATTCCAGTGCCTTCTATAAGGTAAGCATTTTTACATTTTATTTTTAAATAATAACATCATCAGGGGTTTCTTTTTGTGCGTGGTAAAATACAGAGAGCAACTGTCATTTTTCTTTTTTTGTTTTTTATTTATTTTTATTTTTTATATGAACTTTACTATCAAATTGGTTTCCATACAACACCAAGTGCTTATCCCAACAGGTGCCCTCCTCAATACCCATCATCCACTTTCCCCTCCCTCCAACTCCTCCATCAACACTCAGTATGTTCTCAGTATTTAAGAGTCTATTATGGTTTGCCTCCTTCCCTCTCTGTAACTTTTTTTCCCCCTTCCCCTCCCCCCGGTCTTCTGTTGAGTTTCTCAGGATCCACGTATGAGTGAAAACATACAGTATCTGCCTTTCTCTGCCTGACTTATTTCACTTAGCATAACACTCTCCAGTTCCGTCCACGTTGCTACAAATGGCCAGATTTCATTCTTTCTCATTGCCAAGTAGTATTCCTTTGTATATATAAACCACAACTTCTTTATCCATTCGTCTCAACTGTCATTTTTCTACATGCAGATAACTAGATGAATCTATCACAATATGTTGAAAAGTCCATACTTGATACACTGTTTTCAGAATGCCAAGTTTGTCCTAAATGAAGTGTTAAGATATACATATGTGTGGTTTTGGATTTCTATTCTGTTTTTTGTTTGTTTGTTTTTTACTTTTACACTGGTAAGACATTCTCTTCTTTTTAACACCCTTAGTAAGATATAATTGATATACAAGGAACTGCACATATTTAATATGTACAATTGGATGAGTTGAACATGTGCAAACACCTATGATACCATCACCATAATCAAGGTAATAGACTTTTCCAACACCTCTCAGTTTCCTTGTGCCCCTTTTTGGTGCATTACTGACACTTCATATGCTGTCTACCCTCAACAAATTTTGAAGTGCACAATACCATATTGTTAACTATAGGAATCATGTTGCTCAACATATTCCTAGAACTAATTGACCTATCATGACTAGAATTTTATATATATTTAACAACACCTCATTTTCTTTAACCCCCTCTCCCCAGTTCCTGGCAACTAATATTATATTCCGTACTTTTATGAGTTTTTGATGATTTTTAGATAACTCATATAAGTAAAATCAGGCTGTATTTTTCCTTCTGTGTTGACTTATTTCACTCAGTATAATGTCCTCCATGTTTGCCCATGTTGTTGCAAATATCAGGATTTCCTTACTTTTTTTGAGGTGGAATATTATTGCATTGTAGTTACACACCACAGTTTCTTTATCAGCTCATCTGTTGATGGACACTTGGGTTGTTTCCATATCCTGGCTATTTTGAATAATGCTATAATAAACTTGGGAGTGTAGACATCTCTTTGAGATACTGATTTCAGTTCTTTTGAACATATGCCCAGAAGTGGGATTTGCTTGATCACATGGCAATTAAACTAGTTGATTTTCAAATATTAAACTACCCTTTGATTCTTGGAATAAAACTGATTTATTTTATATGTTATTAGTTATATAATTAATGTTTTGTTTATAACTTGTCATCTATGGTAATAAAGATTTTCCTTTTTTGATATACAATGTCAAATTTGATATTGTTTTCTGTCATAAGACAAATTATCTGAAAAAGTTTTCATAATATTGGCATTATTACTTTTTTTTGGTTTTTGCTAGATTCCACTGTTGAAGATCAATGAGTGTTTAGTTTTATGGGAGATTTTTTATTACAGACTCAGTATTTATAATATTTATTGGAATATTAGAATTTATAAGTTTTTCTTTTGTCAGTTTTGGTAAATTATGATTTTCTGAGAATTTATGTGTCTCATCTAAATTATCAAAGTTATTCATAATATCATCTTCAGATTCATTCTAGTAGTATCTGTAGCACTGTCCCCTTTTGCATATTAATATGATCATTTGTGCTCTCTTCCTTTTTATCTTGGTCTGTCATGGCAGAAGTTTATCAATTTCATTTATTTTTTTAATTAACCAATTTGTTTATCTTTTCTGTTTTATATTTGTATTCTAATAAAATAATTTACTTTATTTTATTTTTTCCATTTATATGTTATGGTAGATTTAATTTCTATGTATTTTTCCAGTTTCTTGACACAATGTTTAGGTGATTGGCTTTTACCTTTTTATCTTTCACAATAAAATAAAGGTTTTATTAAAGACTACAGATTCCCCCCTAAGCACAGTGTTGGCTCTATTCTATAAGGTTTACATGTCATATTTTGGTATTTATTTAGTTCTAAACATTTTGTTGTTTCCATGGTGATTTCTTTTAGCCATAATTTACTTAGAAATTTTTGCTTAGTTTTTAAACACATTATGTTCTCTAGCTTAGTATGTAGCTTAGTCCCAGTAAAGACAGAGACCACACTCTATATGATTTATTATATTTAGAAATTTGTTCACACTTGCTGCAGACAAATTTTGGTAAATATTCAGTGTACACTTGAAAAGAATATATACAATGCAGATATTGTATTGAGTCTTCTTCAGTGTTGATGATGATGTTTACATCATCTGTAGTCTTTACTATTTCATTCTTTCGAGGTATTTCTCTATAAATTTGTATAGGTGATATATATAATTATATTATAGCTTATATATAAGTATATATTACCTATAATTTATATATTATTGTACTATATATAATATATAGTATATAAGATATATAAACTATAAATTTTCTTATGTATTATAATAATTTTATCTTACATAATGCCTAAGGGCAAAGTGACCTCAATCCATGGGAATACTGAAGATCTCCAAGGGCTGAGATGGGTATGCAATTGACACACAAGTGTCTTCCCAATTTGCCCAGAAATGAGTAAGGTAAATGAGTAAAAAGCTAGGGCTATTATTTATTCATTTTCAGTGTTGACAAATTATCTGTCAGAAGATTTCTTTAAAATCATTTTTTTAATGTTTATTTATTTATTTTGAGAGAGAAAGCATGAGACCAGAGAAGGGGCAGAAAGAGAGAGGGAGAGAGAATCCCAAGCAGGTTCCGCACTGTCAGCAGAGCCTGATGTGGGGCTGGATCTCATGAACCGTGAGATCATGACCCGAGCTGAAATCAAGAAACAGACACTCAACTGACTGAGTCACCCAGGAGCCCCTTTAAAAACATTTTTTTTAAATTTATTCTTCAAATGTTAAATATTTTTAAATGTTTTTAAAAATATTCTTTAAATATGAGTTTATTCTTTAAATGTGATTTTTTAAATGTGATTCCATGTATTAGTGACTCTAGCTTCAACTTCAGATATGAGCTATTTCTTTATTAAATGTCACACTGAATAGTGACTATTTTCAGGACTTAATACAATACTGTAGAACTGTTTGCTTTTGTCAAGATAGATGGGTAGATAGATAAATAGATAGACAAACATTATATTTATTCAAGCTCAATGTCCATAATATATATAATTGTATATGTTTTTTATTTACCAGTCTATTTACCAATTTATCTGTTGATTTGTTTATCAATAATATTTCATTAAATATCAAAGAATCTGTTCATGTCTATGGTTTTTAAGGATTGTGTAAAATTTTACTATTTTATTTTATTTTATTTTATTTTATTATTTACGTAGGCTCCATGCCCAGTGTAGGGCTTGAACTCATGACCCCAAGATTAAGAGTCAGGTGCTCTACCAACTGAGCCAGCCAGCGTCCCTGGACTATGTAAAATTTTAAATAACATTTTAAATAATTCTGTTTTATCTAAGAATATAGAAATACATTCACTAACAATCCTTTTTTATTTATAATATTTTGTGCTTTTCAAAGATGCTAAGCAAGATGGTAAATACAGTGACTGAGTTAGAATAAGACTGATGTGCAACAAACCCTCCCTATTTGGTCTTCTCTCTATTCTTGTTCCGTGTTGATCTCTTATTTTCTTTAAGTTTATCCATCACTTCTATACAGACAAACATGAAAGCAATAAATCCCAACTTGGTATTTAATTTTCTTTACTCACATTTCTACATTTTTTCTATACCTTCTCCTGGAATTTTATCAAGCAACTCAAGCACAATTATACGGATAACTATCAACGCCTGCACAAAACTGGTTTTCTACTCTTTATTCATGATACCAACTTTTAGTTCCCACTAACCCTGTCAGATAATAATTACACCACTGACATTTATTGAGTACCTGAAATGTGTCACACTTTTTCAGAAACTTTTTACATGTAAAATGCATATTTAGATAAGGTTTCTTATTATCTGTGTTTTACATATGCATAAATGAGGAGGCTATGGAACTTGCATACAGTGGTTCAGCTGTAATTTATTCACTAAGGGTCTAAACTCAAGCAATTCTGCTCAAGATGCCACCAGGCAAAATTAGTATGAAATCCAGGGTCATTTGTTACTTCTCTGATTTTATATTATTCTATTAGGGGGAAAAAATGTGTTTTATTACTCATTTTTTTTTTAATTTAAGATATTGGAAGAGTAACAAATGACTTTTGATTTCATACTAAGGTAATGCATAATGGCATCTGGAGTGGAATTGCCTGAATTTAGATCATAGACGTACAACTTATAGCTAAACAACCTGATGCAAATTTCATGGTCTCCCCTTTACTCATATGTAAAATGAGGACAATAAATCCTATTTAAAAGTGATTTGACATGTATCACATACAGGATAATGTCTGACACATTTTAGCCATTCAATAAATATACGTATATTTTCTATCCATTCCCACTTTTTCATTCTTGCAGTTTTTATTTCTGTTATTAGTTATAATCTATTAATATATTGCATATCTTTCTACTTACTTTATTTTTTACTTTCTTTTCCCTGTTTATCTTTAGGCCAGCCACCCAAACACTTCCACAGACAGAAAATTTAGGTTAATTTGAATAGCAAATCCTTCTGATTGGTTCTCTTTCATGATGAAACCATTTAAATGACTGGCTGCTTACCAATCCAACTATATTTTGTTAACTTGAAAGTCAATGTCTCTCTCTTATCTATATCCTTTCAGATAAAGCAAAACAAAACAAAAACAAAAACAAATTGTGCCTCTGTCCTTAGCTACGATTATTGTTGTTTATGGATTAGAAAGTTTGTTCCAAAGGATTAAGAGTAACAACGCATTATAAACGAAACAAAAAGCAAAGTAATCATAAAAAAAAGGGAAAAATTCCCGATCTCAAAGGCTTGATTGTAACCTAATGGAATATGTTAGCAGAAGCAAAAATAAATGTAAAGCAAACAAATGTGAATTAGTCTATCATATAATCAGAGAATAAGAAGAGTAAGTAAAGTGAGTGATAGAATTCTCCAAACATTGTCCAGTGTAGAATGGGGCTTTGACCAAAAGACTTGGAAATTGTAGTTCTACAGGCTAGGCATTACTCAATGTAGTAATGCATACAAAAATGGTGAACACAATAAATTTGAATATTATAATCCTTAATAAAAGATGGATATATATGAGACTGGCTTAGCCTGATGCCATTAAATATTTGAACAGAATAATTGTGGTGTTCTGATTGCACACATTTATAGCAGGTTTTTGGAATCTGATGAAACATTTTACAGATTTTCTAAAGGTGGACACTCAACTGGTAATGCAAAACAAACCAATTTGCATCTTGTTACAGTTATATATTTAGCTGTAAATGAATGACTTAGCTTTGCAATTTTATATAGTAGCCTGAGGAAATTTACCAAAGCTAAAATGCCCTTTAGATATAAAATTAAATACTGATGGTATGCCAGGAATGGGGAAAAATGTTTCCTGAGCCTACAGGCATAAGGATAAGATTTTTTTTACAGCATGAATTTAATAAAATTATGAATGACATTATAACTTTTAAGATTCTTAGTAGGGAGCAAAATTAGCAAATTCTTGCTAATTTGAGTAAAAACATGATTAATTTCAAAGATATTGAATAGGTCATCGTACATTCAGAACTTCCCCAAAGCCAGGGAAACAATGCCTCAACTCACACTATAAGTTGAAGAAGACTATACCTTCACTTTGGAAGCTGGCATCACAGTGCCCTCCAACACTGGCCCACTGAACAATGCTAGAGTAGCTACCACTACTTGCCTCTGGGCCCTAGATGCAAATCCACCATTGACTCCAACTTTGACTTCTATTTCTGCCCATGAAAACTAAATGCTACAAGAATGCCTTTCTACCATAAACATTTGGGAAACCAGGCAATATATGTGAAATTACAGTATCCAAATGTTGGACAATAAGCAATAAAGACTGTGATCTTGAAAGAAGGCGAAAAAAAGACAGGTGTTATATAATTTTTTCAGCTTATTATCAGAGGCACTTTCTAGGTCACAGCGAAGGAGAGGGAACCGTAAGAGAGCCTACACAGATCAGGGAAGAGTTTGCATTGCCATCAGCCATATCAGAGGGCCCATACCTCTTTACACAGAGCAATGGGGAGAATAATCAGAAAAATGCCTTAAAAAACAGGGTTAAATTAGCCCTAGATAAAGGCTACTCTGAGCATGCCTTAACAAAAAACCTTAAAACACACACACACACACACACACACACACACACACTTTTTTTATTTGAATATAGCTGACAATTATATTCAAATCTATCATCTATCCACGGATAGATGATAGATAGATAATTTCAAACGTACAACTTAGTGATTTTACAAGATTATACATGATGCTATGTTCACCACAAGTATAGCTACCATCTGTCCCATTACATCTCTATTACAATGTTTTTATTCCCATGACTTACTCATTCCATAACTGGAGGCCTGTACCTCCCTCTCCCCATCACCCATTTTGCCCACCGCCAGCCCCCTGTCCCCCTCTGGCAACCATACTTTAAATGGCCTGATGATCTGTGAATAATTTAACTACATGCCAAAACAAAAATCCAACACTATTTAAAGGAAAACAACAAAATTCTATAAGCAACAAAATAAAATTCATAGTGCCCAGAAGCCAACAGAAATTACCAGCTATAAAAAACAACACGGTGAAACAGGTATATATGACTAATGATACAAGAATAAATTCAGTAAATTAAAACAGATGCAGACATGAGAGAGATGACCTATTTGCAGACAAAAAAATAAAAAAATTAACAAAAATATTGTAAATATTGTCAAGAATGGGAATGAAAACATAACTAAGAGAGTGAATAAAGATATAAAGCAGACTTGAATGGAGCTTTTATTAATAAAAAATGCTATGTATACAATAAAACTTCACTGGATAGATGATATGGCAGATTAAGCTTTAGAAAGAGGTCTGTGAAATTGAAGATACAGTGATATTATCTGAAATGGCATACAAAGAGGAAAAAGGACTGAAGAGTTAAATAAGGCTTAATTGACATATTAGACAATGTCAAGCAGAAGAAAAAAATATTTGAAGAAATAATGTTCACAAAATTTCTAAAAGTTATGAAAAGTATAAACCACAGAAACAAAATGTTCAGTGAGCCCCAAACAGAATAAAACTAAAGAAAACAGTCCCGAGTCACGTCATAATCACATTGCTGACAAACAATATTTGGGAGAATTCCTGAAAATAAATCAGAGGGGGGAAATGACATGTATGTTATACATACTACAAAAACATAATAAACATTACATTTTTCCCAATATGAACAAAGCTATGATAAGCACTTCTTTACATAACCTTCATTTTATTCCTTATATGTAAATTTTTAGAGGAAAAAATTACTGGGTTGAAAATATGCAATATAAAAACTTTGGATACTCACAGCTTAAAATCCTTTTGAAAGTTTGCACAGGCTTATACTGCCACCATCATTATAAGCATTCCATTAACCTACATCCTTGTAAAAAAATGAATATCATGATTTGTAATAATTACTAAAAGTCTATCTTAACTGGACTTATATGAGAAAACTCTTATATTCTTTTCATTTTTCAAAAATAAGAATAGTTTCTCATAAAATAATGACATTTTTAAAGCTTGACTTTTTAAGTCAATATTGACTTTTGCTCTGTATCTTTTGAGATCTTGACTTTTACTATTATTTTGAACATTTTTGGTATATTTAATACCTTAATGAATCAAGTACAGGAGATACTGGAAAGCAACAGCAAAGAGATAAAGAGATGAGAGAAAGTTAAGGCATTTGGGAGGGGGAACCAAGAGACCTGGTGTTGGAATATAAAGTTTTTCCAGGAAGAGTGAAAATAAACAAATGCAGGAGAGGCAAAGCTTAAACACTAGCAGAAAATTTAAGTGAACTGAAGAAAAACCAGGATCTGTGGATTGAAAGGACTTACTGTGTTCCAGGCTGGATTGGTGAGAAAAGAAATAAGCACGAGCAACATTGTTAAATACTGATGATAAATAGAAAATTTTGTAAGCTTCTGCATATAAAGTAGAAGTTATGGGCAAAAGGATATGTACAACAGAGTGGTGTCTGACCTCTCAACTGTAGTGTCGTAAGCATGAGGTTTGAATGATATCAACAGTCTATTGAGAGAAAAGATTGAAAACTATGAAACCTTATCTGTCAGGATGAAAGAAAGATACTGGAGTATAGCAAGGAGCAGCAGTATATCAACCATGTACCACATCTGAGCCAAATTCATGGAAAAATACACTTCTCAAACAGCAATGAACAAGAACAGCAACATCAAGATGGGGAAAGATGAAGAGAATGAAAATATTGGTGAGCGATGAATCATGACTGGGGAAATGTTTGTTTGTTTTTTATGACAGTGCCCATTAATCTTGTAGAGTTATTCGATTTTCTAATTCAAAGCAGACTAAGCCTTCTATAAAACAATTACACATATATGATATAAAACAAGTATGATCTTGGGGCTAAGCACAATGAAAAATATTCTGGGAGCATTGATCAGAAAAGAAAACATTGGGACATAGTATCAGAAAAATGGTCAGAAGACTGAACACATTTTCACAAAATGTTTACTATGTGCAGCAGTCCAACTGAGTTAGGATTTAAAGAAAATCCGAATGAGGTATTTGAACCAAAAAGAATAAAAATCAAAGGGCTTAGATGCCCAGGAGCAAGATGAGTAAAAAGAGAATTCTGCAGGGTGCCTTCAGATCTGCATGTGCATTGGCCAGTTACCGTCTCTGCTTTACCTCTACAGGGCACTGCTTCTCATTTTATAGCCCCATCCATATTGATCATAAAAGGGTCTTATTGACTAATTGGTTAGGGGAAGGGTCCCTAATAAGTCTCTTTCTGCATTTTCCCTTCCCAGTATCTATTTCTCAGCACTCCTATGGCATCTTAGACTACTGTTTCTTCTTTCCCCCAAATCTTTTCAAAACAATTATACATACAAGCACAGAGACGGTCACATCAGAGCCTGGTGATTTTTCTTGTTTAGGTACCCATTAAATGATGTCTGGAATATTTCTGCTGACAAAAAAATGGCCTTATAAATTTGTTCAGCTTCAGACTTTCCCACTTTTTCTTATCTGTTGCTTCTACTGGAATACACGTATTCCTCAAACTCATCATGCCTTTTTTCTCTGTGCTTTGCTTACACTATTCTTATAAACTAGAACTTTCTTTCTGCTTATCTATCATCTATCTATCTAATTTATCTATCTGTCTACCAAATTTAAATCATTTTTGAAGAACTAGCCCAAGCTTTATTTATTGTCAGACTTATTTACCAACCTAGTCTAAGTTATCGATGGCATTCTAAAGAATTATGTTAAAACCTTCATATATCACTGTAGAATTTTATTGTAATTATCTGATTGCACTCAGAAAATTACACATCTCAGAAACCAAATTTTATTCATATCTATATATCCAAATTATATCACAATAACTAATATCTAGTCATTGCTCAATAAATAAAATTTGAGAGAGTAAATGTGCAAGACTATACATTTTTCTCTTATTTCTTCATTAACCTAATTGTATTGTTTATATAATTGACATTATGCATTCTGATTTTTGTTTCTTTGTTTCACTGAGGAAGAGATTACTACCAGAGCAGTCTGTAGTCCACATACATTTCCTTAAAGTGGCAGTGGTGGAAAAGATTATTTACAGTTGTTGTTTATTAATTCTACCATTCTATTTGTCATGTTTTGAAATATTTTAAAAATCTGTAATAATTAAAATACTCAGCCTAATTTTCAATTATAAAGTTTTCTAGGAGAGTAGATAAATAGTTCTGACATTTAAGGCTGAATTTTGATGAGGCTGTATAATTACATACACAAACTTTCCATGTAAAAAGATAATTTGCACGTACAAATTAAACAGAGTAGTTAGATATTTTACTAAACTGTTTGTATGCATACTTTTGAAAGTAATTTTGAACTTTTTGAAAGTTGGGCCCTTTAATAAGTTGCAATGATTTTACAAAAGTTATAGAAATGGTATTCTTTTAACAAATAAATGAAACCTAATCTCTCAAAAAGCATTATCAGCTGATGTCTTGATATCCAAACAACCAGCATTTAATATTTCTTTATATATTTAATGCAACCATTTTAATTTTGTGATGATGTACTTTCCCAAACTTAAAATGAACAACTTACCAAGAAACAAATATTTGATGAACTATGAACTGTTTCAATGGCTAGGAAAATTAAATAATGAAAAATTCTACCTTTCATATTTTGTAAATGTCTATACATCAGCAATAGTGCAGTTAAGATTTTACCAAAGTACAGATATTCAGTAAGGGCCATATAAGAACACAAAGAGACTTCTAATGGAAGACAGAGTTTGGCATTGCCTTCTTACTGACCTATGATGAACATGACAATACATGTGACATTGATAGTATGGTTGGGTTAACTCATCTGCTTTCTGAAATCAAAAAATTAAGGACCCAGTTAGCTTTGAGCAGTAAGGTCACGTTCATGACCGGTGACTGAAGAAGCTATTCTTAAAGAGAAATAGCACTTATAACCTAACTGCCTTCTTCATTGGTGTACAGCCACTTCTCTCCTGTTTTCTACTTGTAAAGAAATCAAGGTAGGTCCACAAATTTAATCTCTCAAGACAAAGCGAAGACTATTGAACAAAAATCAATAAAGTGAATCTTACTCCCTCAAAAATTGTCTTTGTCTACATATCATCCTTTAGGTAAATTTTTACTGATGCTTTTTTATTTTTGTAATCTACATCATTGTTTAGCTCAAATGCACATAGTATTTTATTGAACTTTACATAATATATATCTAAAGCAAAATTCCACAGTTTAGCAAACAGCTAAACTCATTGGATGCTTAACCTACTAAGCCACCCAGGCACCCCAATAGCATCTTATTTTTAAAGTCACAATTCTGGGGCAACTGGGTGGTTCAGTTAAGCGTCTGACTCTGGATTTCACTCAGGTCATGTTCTCACGGTTCCTGGGATATGGGTCTGCTGGGGCCCCGTACTGACAGCAGGGAATCTGCTTGGGATTTTCACTCTCCCTCTCTCTCTGCCTCTCCTTAGCTCATGGTCACCCCCATTCTCTCTCCCTCTCAAAATAAATAAATAAACATTAAAAATAAATAAGTAAATAAATAAAGTCATAATTCTGTGGCAAGATTCTCATGATTCAACAAAGAGAAATAAATTACACTATAGATTTATTTTAACAGTGATTTTTCATATTTTATTTCTTTGGACATTCTATAATGATAAAAGATAATTTTTGCAACTGTCCATTATATGGATTGTTTGATTTTTCTGAATACCCAATTTGTGATCAGTCAAAATAAAAGTGAATATACTTTATTAATCTAAATTATTCTCTATATTTAATATTCCATTGCTTAAGTCCTTTATTTCTTAATTAAATAAAGTTAATTAAGTTAATTTAACCTAACTTAATTTAACTTAATTAAATTAAGTTAAAATGAATAATAACATATTTTTAAAGAACTTTTACTTATTTATAATTAATATATATATTTAATGTTATTTCTATCAACCCTATTATCTGAATGTTTAATTATTGTGGGTTATAGAGACACCGTACTATTAATTCTGTGGATTAGCAGAGCAGCTTATGTTCTTCAAAATAAATCTTATATATGAAAAACCTCATGTATTTATATATGGCATGTGATTTTCCCCCAAACTGGTGTCATGAAATGATTCAAAGTAGTCACAAACCTACCTGGAAAAATCAGTGGTGTGACAAACGTTCCTAGCAGGAATAGTAGAGAAAAAAATTAGAAGACCCTATGGGTCAGAAACCTTAGGGATTTCAGCAAGGAAGGCACACAGGATACAGGATGTTAAAATGGGGCTCTTTATGTGTTCCAAAGTTTGGTGCTAGATTGCTTTGGCAGAACTTGCTAGGAAGATGACAAAAACTAATTCAACCCATACAAAATAAAAGGATCTTTAGAGAAGAGAGTTGACTTGTCTCAGATAAAAAAAAATTCACCAGTCAGATAAGACTTTCATAAGACCTTGCCTCATGCTAATTATCCCCCTAAATTCCTTACTCCTCCCCTTTCCCACCCCCAACTCCAGCAAACCCACTCTTATGCTGGAAGTCAGAATGCTTGGTAACAAACTGGGGAGAAGAGGAAGTTTGACAGATGGAGAAATAGTAGCTAAACCTGCCCCCACATCATAGTCTTTCTCCATGATTCTTGTAAGAAGTAGGACCAAGCTAGGGGAGAGAGCTGTGACCTTGTTCTGTGACCAAGTGTCCAAGATATTTAATTGTCCGAGTATTGGTAAGGACAATATTAGAATATACAATTTTCTTGTTTTCTGATCTCATTGTGTTGGGTTATTCAACACAGTGGTAAATACATTAGGAGAAGCAGGAATGTGTTTAAGAAAGGATGTTCAGTGTCATGGCCTTGATGAATACTGTGTAATCAGTGACTAGAATTGGAACAACCCAGAGGAAAAACTGTTGACAACTAAATTAGAACACACCCATTAGGTATATCATTATTTCTTTCATCTACTCATACTTTGCCTGGTAAAGCAGCCTGCAGCTCATGTAATAGCAGTTGTGTTTTGTTTTATTATAATAATTAAGTAGCATCCAAAATTTTGACTCACAGGACCACAATTTAGGTCTTATAAAAATAAGAGTTATGGGGCTCTTGGGTGGCTCAGTCAAGTGTCTGACTTCAGCTCAGGTCATGATCTTGCGGTTAGTGAGTTCAAGCCCCATGTTGTGCTCTGTGCTGACAGCCCAGAGCCTGGAGCCTGCTTCGGATTCTGTGTCTCCCTCTCTCTCTGCACCTCCCTCGCTCACACGCTGTCTCTGTCTCTCAAAACCAAATAAACATTAAATAAATTTTTTTAATTAAAAAAAATAGGAGTTACCTAAAAAAATGTCTTCAACCCACCATTCATATATAAAAGGATCTAATGATTTATCTTATGCTTGACTGAATCACTACTTATATTTATCTATTACTCTACAGTTAAAATAGTCATTTTACCTAATTTCAAAATTGTGTTGCTCAACTAGCTTAATAATACATTCTCCATTGCTGTCTTTTCACTTACTAACTATATCCAGACAGGGTGCAGGTTATGATTACATGAGACTTTTAGCTTAGTACTATCTCCAAATACTTGTTCAAATGTCAGGGAGTTCTGCAGAATATATCAGTCCCAATGGTAGCTTCAGAGAAGTTGCTCAGTGATTCCATTTTTTTCTATCACAATTAATGCTATTGACTTTAAAGGTAGCACTAGACAACTTGGAAAACAACTCTCCCTTAATCCTAACAACTGTTGATTCTGGTTGGGTAGCTGGAAGGCTTATCCTTGTTACAAAATGCCACTTTTTTTGTTTTGTTTTGTTTTTTGAGAAGCCATGTGCCAAAATGTAAGATGTTGAATCAATTTGGCTAGCAGAGTAGAGATACCTTCCCAGGGCACACACCATACTCTGCTACCTTTTCACTGTGGTAGCTTAGGAGTCTTAATAGACACAGTCTTATTACCAATAATAAAAATGGTAAATAATTCATTAAATTATATCAGAAGTTCTTTTTAGGTTTCTTTAGGGATTTTCTGCTTTTTTTCAGGCAGCTGCCTTCTTAACAAGAAATATTTATAGACATGGGAACTAACAAAGAAAGGAATCACCTTCAAAAAAATTATAAGAGATGAGGTGTGACATGAAAAGTTTCATTGCAGCCTCTTGTCTCTATATCAGGATGGAAAGTCCTCCTGGGGTCTTTCTGGCCCTGCATCTCTCAGAGGAATTTATTTACACATGGCTGAGACTCAGTAAGCTTGACCTCTAGGAAATGATTGCTTACAATAGTTGCTGCCCCTGACACATAAAACACTTTCAAAAAAAGAAACTCACAGATGTGAAATGTGACCAAAAAATGGTTCTTAAAACCAGTTAGCAGAATATCACAAGGACACAATAGTATTACTACCTTAGAATATTGCAGAGACACAATACTCTCCTGTTATATCTCACTCCCCACCCCCCACCACCCAACAAATGGATACAAATGGAATCTGTATAATTTTTCTCTCAAACTCTTCCAAAAAAAAAAAAAAAAGAACATTTTATTTGAATTTGTGTTACAGCAGCAAAGACAAAGCTGTGACAAACAGTGCTAAATGTTTTTTTTTTTTTTTTACATTTACTTATTTTTGAGAGACAGAGAAAGACAAAGTACAAGTGAGAGTGGGGAAGAGAGAGAACGAGACACAGAATCCAAAGCAGGCTGCAGGTTCAGAACTGTCAGCACAGAGCCTGATGCAGGGCTCGAACTCACAAACCTTGAGATCATGATCTGAACCAAAGTCAGATGCTTAACTGACTGAGCCACCCAGGCACCCCAATGGTGCTAAATGTTTTAAGCCACATGATATCATTTTCAGCCCAGATTTACCTGGTAGACAATTTTTGAAAATAAGATTCATCTATAAGTTGACAAAAATATGCCATTCATTGATATTTAGATTTAATGAAACAATAAAATCTGAAATTAGAGGTAGAAGTCCAGGTTTGAGTTTTAACTCTGACATTTATTCAATATATTGCTTTTTTACATTTTATCTTTGATTGCAAAAGGGGTGCTCTCCTGGATCTCTGTCATCCATTGTATTTCTAGTGTTGGTTTATAAAATAAGGCTAGTTTCCTGGAGTACCTCTTTTATCTTTGGTACTCCATGGGCCTCTCCCAAATATAGAGGCAGTCAACACTGGAATTCTATGTATAGATTTCTAATATCTAATATGCAGATAATTATTGTTGCTCTACATTATGAACATGAGCACCAGAGGCAGTGATATGTTTATGAGCTGCCACCTAAGTGAGGAGGCTGAGAAAGAAAACTCAAATGTCCATAACTTGGTAATTCTAATGCAAAATATTAATTAAGGCAAAAATTCTTTGAATCATTCTTACATTGAAGTGATTGACGATAGTGAGAGAAAAACCTGGAGTCAGGTTTGAGCTGACAGGTTCTAACTACGCACAAGGTCTGGCATTGATGATGTTATTAAAATTATGCATTTCTGATATTGACATAAAATCTAAATAAGAAGGCACAACATCAAATTGAAATTTTCTTAGTCTCACATTTTAGGATGATAAAACTTGTTGGATGTCTTATGCACATAAAACAGCTGTTTCTTTCAGCATAAGATCCAGCTTTATAAAATGTTAAATACATATTTCTGATGCAAAATAGGGCACAAATTCTTAAAAAATAGATTTTTAATTACTTTCATTATCTGGAGCGAGTTACCAAATTTTGAACAAAATTTTCTAAAATTTATTTCATTTTTAAATTTTTTATTAAATATTTAACTCCAGTATAGTTAAGATACAATATTATATCAGATTCAGGTGTACAATATAGTGATTCAACAAATCTATACATTACTCAGTGCTCATCATCTTTAATCCCCTTCACCTATTTCACCCATCATACCCCACCTCCCCTCTGGTAACCATCTGTTTGTTATAGTTAAGTCTGTTTCTTAGTTTTTCTTTCCCCTTCTCTCTTTTTCTTTCCCTGTCCCTCTCTCTCTCTCTCTCTCTCTCTCTCTCTCTCTCTCTCTCTGTCTTTTTCTCTTGGCTTGTTTTGTTTCTTACATTTCACATATGAGTGAAATCATACGGTATTTGACTTTCTCTGACTGGCTTATTTCACTTAGCATTGTACTCTCTAGATCCATCCATATTGTTGCAAATGGCAAGGTTTCATTCTTTTTTTAATGGCTGAGTAATATTCCATTGTGTATGTTTATATATATACACGCATACATATTACATCTTTTTAATCCATTCATCTATCACTGAATACTTGGAATGCTTCCATATTTTGAGTATTGTAAATAATGCTATAATAAACATAGGGGTGTACATATCTTTTTGAATTAGTGCTTTTGTATTCCTTGGGTAAAAAAAAAAAAAAAACATTAGTAGGATTACTGGATCATAGGGTAGATCTATTTTTTGTTTGTTTCAAGTTTTTATTTAAATTCCAGTTAGTTAACATATAGTGTAATATTAGTTTCAGGGGTAGAATTTAGTGATTCAACACTTACGTATAACACCCAGTGCTCATCACAAGTGCCCTCCTTAATACCCATCAGCTATTTAACCCATACCCCTGTCCAACTCCCCTCCAGCAACCCTTGGTTTATTCACTATGGGTTAAGAATCTGTTTTATGGTTCACCTCTCTCTTTTTCCCCTCCTATGTTATCAGTTTTGTTTCTTAAATTCCACGTATGAGTGAAATCATATAGTATTTGTCTTTCTTGACTGATTTATCTCACTTAGAATAATACACTCTAGCTCCATCCACATCATTGCAAATGGCAAGACATTATTCTTTTTTATGGCTGGGTTATGTTCCATTGTGTATGTATATACCATATTTTCTTTATCCATTCATCAGTCAATGGACATTTGGGCTCTTTCCATAATTTGGTTATTGTTGATAATGCTTCTATAAACATCAGGGTGTATGTACCCCTTTAAATCAGTATTTTTGTGTCCTTTGATCAAATACCTAATATTGTGATTGCTGGATCATAGGGTAGTTTTATCTTTAACTTTTTGAGGAACCCCCATACTATTTTCCAAAATGGCTACACCAGTTTGCATTCCCACCAACAGTATAAAAAGGTTACCCTTTCTCTACATCCTTGCCAACATCTGTTGTTTCCTGTATTGTTATTTTTAACCATTCTGGCAGGTATAAGGTGGTATCTCATTGTGGTTTTGATTTGTATTTCCCTGATGATAAGTGATGTTGAGCATCTCTTCATGTGTCCATTAGCTATCTGGATGTCTTCTTTGGAAAAATGTCCCTTTATGTCCTCTGCCCATTTCTTCACTGGATTATTTTTTGGGTGTTCACTTTGATAAGTTCATTATAGATTTTGGACAGTAACCTTTAACAGATATGTCATTTGTAAATATCTTCTCCCATTCCAAAGGCTGTCTTTTAGTTTTGTTGATTGTTTTCTTAGCTGTGCAGAAGCTTTTTATCTTGATGAATTTCCAACAGCTTTTTTTGTTTTTGTTTTTGTTTTTTGTTTGTTTGTTTTTGTTTTTTTGCTTTTGTTCCCCTTGTCTTCTGGAGACATCTCTAGTAAGAGGTTGCTACAGCCAGCATCAAAGGGGTTGCTGCCTGTGTTCTCCTCTAGCATTTTGATGGTTTTGTGTTTCACATTTAGGGCTTTTATCCATTTCAAATTTATTTTTGTGTATGGGGTCCAATTTCACCTTTTGCATGTTGCTATCCAGTTTTCCCAGTACCATTTGTTGAAGAGACTGTCTCTTTTCCATTGGATATTCTTTCCTGCTTTGTCAAAAATAATTTCTGCATTTTCTATTCTGTTCTATTGATCCATGTGTCTGTTTTCATGCCAGTACCATTCAGTTTTGTTGACTACAGCTTTCTAATATAGCTTGAAGTCCAGAATTGTGATGTCTCCAGCTTCACTTTTCTTTTTCAAGACTGCTTTGGCTATTTGGAGTCTTTTGTGGTCCCATACAAATTTTAGGATTGTTCTAGCTCTGTGAAAAATGCTGGTGGTATTTTGATAGGGATTACATCAAATGTGTAGATTGCTTGATGTGCCTTGGTGGCTCAGTAGGTTAAGCATCCAACTCTTGATTTCGTCTCAGGTCATGATCTCACGGTTTGTGAGTTCAAGTCCTGCATGGGGCTCTGCACTGACAGTGGTTAGCCTGGTTGGGATTTTGTTTCTCTACCTCTCTCTCTGTCCCTCCCCCACAACATTCTCTCTCCCTCAAAATAATTAAATAAACTGTTAAAAATATGTAGATTGCTTTGGTTATAGACATTTTATAATTATTTGTTCTTCCAATTCATGAGCATGGAATGTTTTTCCATTTCTTTGTGTCATTTTCAATTTCTTTCATAAGTGTCCTATAGTTTTTAGAATACACATCTTTTACATCTTTGGTTAGGTTTATTCCTAGGTATCTTATTGTTTTTGGTGCAATTGTAAATGGGATCAATTCCTCATTTTCTGTTTTTGCTGCTTCATTATTGGTGTATACAAACACCACAGATTTCTGTACGTGATTTTGTATCCTTTGACTTTACCAAATTCATATATCAAAAAGTTCATAATTTTTTGGTGAAGTCTTTAATGTTTTCTAGAGTATCATGTCATCTGTGAAAGGTGAAAGTTTGACTTCTTCCTTGACAGTTTGGATGCCTTTTATTTCTTTTGTTGTCTGATTTCTGAGGACTTCCAGTATTATGTTAAATAACAATGGTGAGAGTAGACATCCCTGTCTTGTTCCTGACCTCAAAGGAAAAGTTCTCAGTTTTTCCCCACTGAGGATGATATTAGCTGTGGGTGTTTCATATATGGCCTTTAAGATGTTGAGGTATGTTCGCTCTATCTGTACTTTGTTGAGGGTTTTTATCAAGAATGGATTTTATCAAAATGGAGCATTTTGTCAAATGCTTTTTCTACATCTATTGAGAGGATCATATGGTTCTTATCCTTTATTTTATTAATGTGTTGTATCATGTTGATTGATTTGTGAATATTAAACCACCCTTGCAACCCAGGAATAAATCCTACTTGATTGTGGTGAATGATGCCTTTAATGTACTGTTGAATTTGATTTTCTTATATCTTGTTGAGAATTTTTGCATCAATGTTCATTAGGGATATTGACCTGTAATTCTCTTTTTTGATGGGGTCTTTGTCTGGTTTTGGAATAAAAGTAATTCTAGCTTCATAAAGTGAGTTTTGCAGTTTTCTTTCCTTTTTTTTTTTTTTTTTGTTTGTTTTTTGGAACAGTTTGAGAAGAATAGGTATAAACTCTTTTTTACATGTCTGGTAGAATTGCCCTGGAAAGCCATCTTGCCCTGGACTTTTGTTTGTTGGGAGATTTTTGATTACTGATTCAATATCTTTGCTGGTTTTCAGTCTGTTCAAGTTTTCAATATCTTCCTGTTTCAGTTTTGGTAGTTTATATGTTTCTAGGAATATCTCCATTTCTTTCAGATTACCCAATTTTTTAGCATATATCTTTTCATAATATTCACTTATCATTATTTGTATTTCTGTGGTGTTGGTTGTGATTTCTCCTCTTATTTATGATTTTATGTGGGTCGTTTCTCTTCTCTTTTTGATTAGTCTGCCTAGTCGTTTTCTAATTTTGTTAATTCTTCCAAAAAACCAGATCCTGGTTTCATCAAACCGTTCTACTGGTTTTTGTTTCCATATTACTCACTTCTACTCTAATCTTTAAAATGTTTGAATGTTTATTTATTTTTGAGACAGAGAGACAGAGCATGAGTGGGGAGGGACAAGGAGAGAGGTAACACAGAATCCAAAGCAGGCTCCAGGCTCCAAGCTGTCAGCACAGAGCCTGACGCAGGACTTGAACTCACAGACCATGAGATCATGACCTGACCCAAAGTCAGACACTTAACTGACTGAGCCACATAGCGCCCTTCTACTCTAATCTTTACTATTTCCCTTCTTCTGCTGGCATTAGGTTTCAATTGCTGTTATTTTTCTAGCTCCTTTAAGTGTAAGGTTAGGTTACATATTTGACATTTTTCTTGTTTCTTGAGGTAGGCTTTTATTGCTATACATTTCCCTCTTATGACAATTTTTGCTGCATCCCAAAGGTTTGGACCATCATGTTTTTATTATACTTTGTTTCCATGTATTTTTTTCTTTTTTAATTTCCTGGTTGACCCATTCATTTCTTAGTAGGATGATGTTTAACCTTCATGTATTTATGGTCTTTTCAGGTTTTTTCTTGTGTGACTTCGTTTCATAGCATTGTGGTTGGAAAATATGCATGGTATGAACTCAATTCTTTTTGTACTTGTTGAGGCCTAATTTGTGACCAAGTCTGTGATCTATTCTAGAGAGGGTCTCATAAGCATTCAAAAAGAATGTGTATTCTGCTGCTTTAGGGTGAAATATTCTAAATGTGTCTATTAAGTCCACCTGGTCCAGTGTACCACTGAAAGTCATTGTTTGCTGATTGATTTTCCACTCAGATGATCTGTTCATTGGTATAAGTGGGGTGTTAAAACCCTTTTCTATTATTGCATTATTATCAATGAATTCCTTGTATTTGTTATTAATTGTTTTACATATTGGCTTGTCTCAAGTTGGGGGCATAAGTATTTATAACTTTCAGATCTTCTTTCTGGATAGACCTCTTTATTATGATATAGTGCCCTTCTTCATCTCTTTGGTTTAAATTTATATTGTCTGATATAAATATTGCTACTCTGGCTTTCTTTTGATGTCCATTAGCATGATAAATGGTCCTCCACCTCCTCACTTTTAATCTGCAGGTGTCTTTAGGTCTAAAATGAGTTTCTTGTAGGCAGGATGTAGATGGGTCCTTTTTTTTTTTCCCCTAATGTCTATTTATTTTTGAGAGAGAGAGAGAGAGACAGAGCACAAGCAGGGGAGGGGCAGACAGAATCTGAAACAGGCTCCAAGCTCTGAGCTGTCAGCACAGAGATCAATGCGGGTCTCAAACTTCTGAGTCATGAGATCATGACCAGAATCAAAGTCTGACGATTAACCGAATGAGCCACCCAGGCGCCCTGATGGGTGTTGACTTTTTATCCATTCTGATACCCTATGTCTTTTGATTGGAGCATTTAGTCAATTTACATTTAGAGTGATTATTGATAGATATTAATTTAGTGACATTGTATTACTTGTTAAGTCATTTCTAGAGATTTTCTCTGTTCCCTTCTAGTCTTTGTCACTCTTCATCTTTCTTGCCCCCTCAAAGAGGCCTGTTCAATATTTTTTATAGGGCTAGTTTAGTGGTCATGAACTCCTTCAGGTTTTGTTTGTCTGGGAAACTCTTGATCTCTCTTTCTATTTTGAATGACAGCTTTACAGGATAAAGAATTCTTGGTTGCATATTTTTTCCATTCACCACATTGAATATACCATGCCATTCCCTTCTGGCCTGCCAAGTTTCTGTGGATATGCCTATTGCCAACATTATTTGTCTTCCCTTGTAAGTTAGGAATTTCTTTTCCCTTGCTGGTTTTAGGATTTTTTCCTTATCTCTGCATTTTACAAATTTTTGTCCAATATATCTTGGTGTTGGCTTACTTTTGGCAGTTGCCTGCTTTTTGGGAGTTCTCTGTGCCTCCTGGATTTGATATCTGTTTCTTCCCCATATTTCTTTCCCCTATAATTTGCTCAAATAAATCTTTTTCCCTTTTTTTCCTCCCTTCTTATTCTGGTACTCCTAGGATATGAATATTATTGGAGCACCTGATGGGTTCAGTTAGCGGAGTATGTGACTCTTGATCTCAGGGTTGTGGGTTTGAGTCCCACATTGGGTGTAGAGATTACTTAAAATATTAAAAAAACAAAACAAAACAAAAGGAAGTGTTTCTGATGTATGCTGTGTATACTCTGTTTTAACTGCTTTTCCCCTCAGGTCAGTCCTCTGCAGAGTTTCTCCTTGCCTGAGCGTGACCTTGGTCAGAGTGTGGTAAGTTTTAACCAAGTGTGCTCTTGTCTGCTTAAGAAACCTGATGCTATTTCCACTAAAACTGAAGCTTTGCAGAACTCTATGGTCAATAGACGTGGTGTGTGTGAGGGATTTATCCTGGTCTTTTGGGAGATGGGCGTGCTGCACCAGTTCTCATACACACTTGCCCTAATAAAGCACCACCTGTAGAGCACAGGGGGGCCGTGCTTGGTGTAAGCAATTTAGACTGCCACTGTTGGCATGGGATGCTTTCCGAAGTTAGTTTATGCTAAGGAGTGGTGGAGGAAAATGGCACCAGCCTCTCCCTCATTTTCAGAGAGGGAAGTTTGCACCCACCACTGTCCAAGAAGCCCTCACATAAGAGTGAACAATCTCCCCTCATATCTCCCAGGTGTCCCTCAGATCCTTGCCTTCACCCTGTCTGTGTCCAGGCAATCTGCCCACCCAGCAGGGCAGTGCTTTATCCCAGGCAAGCTGGGTGAGTTTTCAAACTCCAAACTTTAGAAGTGTGGCATGGACCCACGCTGGTTATGTGTCATGGACCCAGAGGGTCTTGTTGTGCTGGGACTGATGCAGTTTGTCCCAGAAGGGCAGTTGCACCAAAGTACAGGAGCTTGAGTTTGGAAAAAAGCACAGCAAAGAGCCAGTGTCATTAACCCCCTCTACAGATGTCTTCGTGCCTATGCTGAGGAGCAGGGGAATGTAATGGTGTCTGCAGGGGCACCTGGGTGGCTCAGTCCATTGAGCCTCTGACTTTGGCTCAGGTCATGATCTCACAGTTTGTGGTTCCAGCCCCACATAAGGCTCTGTGCTGACAGCTCAGAGCCTGAAGCTTGCTTCAAATTCTGTGTCTTCCTCTCTCTCTCTCCCACCCCCACTCATGCTCTGTCTCTCAAGAATGAATAAAACGTTAAAAAAAATTTTTTTTTAATGGTGTCTGCAGGCTCTTTTGTTCCTGGAGAGGCAAGATACTTCTCCCAGACGTACTCTAAGAAGGGGGAAACTGTCTCTCCCAGCACATCCCAGGGGATTCTCAGATCCTACCAACTGCTCTCAGGCTCTCTGTCCTCCTTCTCCACAGGAGCACTGCAGTGCTGCTGGCCTCCAGACCAACCACAATATGACCTCTAAAACTCCAGTCTTCGTGCTCTGCTGGCTATAAAAACTCACAAAAATTAGCCCCTTTCAGTTTTCCAGTCAATGCCTTTGGGAAAGTATTTTCCTTGTGCAATCCCCTGTGTGCTCCTTTCTCTCTCTGTCCATGATCAGCACTTCCTCCCCTCCACAGCACTCATGACCCTTTTCTTTCCCAAATCACATCTCCACACCTCCTACTTTCCGCAGTGTGTCCTGTTCTCCCCCTCTAGTTGTGTAGTTCATGCTATCAGTCCACAGATTGATTTCTTGGGTCCTCAGAATGATTTGATATTTTTCTAGCTGTGTTTGAAGAATGAGGCAAGCCTAGGGTTCTCCTACTATGTTGCCATATTAGCTCTCCAGATAAAATTTATTTTAAATTAATTTTTGTAATTTATCGTTAACAATTGTTGAAAGTCAGGATAAATTTCAGAAAGTTTAACCAAGAATATAAATATTTCCATATTACATGTGTAAGAATTCTCATTTTTGCAACACAAAAAAGCTTATACTTCTTAGAATATATCCATTTGTAATATTTAGAACTAAGTTTTCAACAGATCATTATAATTGTTAGCATATGGTACATCTTAGTTCAGATTCTTTCTTTCTTTCTTTCTTTCTTTCTTTCTTTCTTTCTTTCCTTCTTTCTTTTTTGGCAATACAAGTCACATTTAAAACTCCATTTTAAAAATTGTATAATATTATGAAAAGTACAGGGAAAATGATACCTTTCTTTGACCCTTGGTTTCAATTTTTCATAGTATGTGTTATAGATTTTTTTTCATTGTCCGTAATTCTGCTGTCAATTAATACAAACCTCATTTACTATAAAGGTGTTTTAAAAAAGAGTAAGACTACAGTTGAAGAGAGTAAGAACAAAAATAAAGATCTTTAAATGAGCAAGAAGTTTTTCCTTGTATTGAATATTTTCTAGTATTAACTATTCATTGATTGGAGTACAGATATACAAGTGAATGAATGTGAACATTTAATAAATATGTTTTCTGCATTGCACTGGGCATGCAGTGAAGAGTTAAGTCACAGAAATTGTGGATGAAACCAGTAATGCAGTATAAAGTATCTAGTGCCATTATAGAGCTATCTAAAAGTAATTGCTAATGGGAAATTATCCTGGCTTCTCAGAGATGGTTTTAATAAGAAGATTTTCATTTCAGTCTTAAAATATTGGAAGTGTATTAAGCGGACAAAAGCAAGTGTTTTCAAACAGATGTAAGAGCATCTGCAAATGTTTACAGAATGAAATAACATTGCATTTGAGAAACTATGGCTTGATTTGGATAGGTGACAGAGGAGGATAGTATAACAATAATACAAGGAAGTAGATGAGGTCCAGTCAGAGAAGGTCTTGTTTGTCAAGTCACTGCAAAATTTGGATGATATTCTACTAAGAGGAGAACGTGATAGGTATATACATACTGGTAAAGCATAATCAAATTTATTTGGGGAACAATTACTCAAATATTTAGGAGATAAATTAGAAGGGGAGAAAACTAGAGGTGAAGAGATCATGTAAGAGACTATTACATGACAAACAGTAAATTAGGATAGCAATGTGAATGGAAGAAAGGACAGAGGAAGTGGCAGCATCGCTGATTTCATGAACATATTTGGATGTTGGACTTTAGGGAAAGGTGAACTTTGAGATTGACTCTCAGCTTCTGAGTCGGTTGACTAGGTGATGGCATCATTAACAAGAAAGAAAATACTCCTATTGTCAAAGAGAAAGATTAGATTTGCATTTGGCTCATGGAAGTAGAGAGAATGGCTTAATGAGTTTTGTCTTACAGATGACTAGATTGAGATAGATTAATAGAATGAGGGTTGGTCAACAGACACATATTGAGTAAGTTTTCATTCTATAAAGGGTTACAAGAAAATGATTTGGCTCATGAGAAAATTTCCAGAATGTGCATACTGATGTCCAGGAAAAACATTTTGCCTCAGAAAGTAATTTATTTATATATTAAGTGTATATGTATTTATATCTTTGAGGCCTTCAGGGATTTACAATAATTCTGATTTTAAATGTATATAGGTTGAATATGCACCCTCTTATTGTCAAAGGAGTATCTCACCACTCTTTAAAATTATATCTTTTAAAATTATTTATGTAACCTGCCTAGCTTCTGTGTTTTAAGAGTTATAATGTCTATTGAGCATTTACCAAAGTGTTATAATATATGTAATAATAGTTACAGTGAATATTTATTATTTACAAAATTCTGATAAATTCTCACAATAACTATTTGAGGCCTTAAAACAATTTATAAACAAAACAATAGTGAATACTACTCACTTTTCATATTGTAACAAAAATAAAAATAACTTCTGCTAAAAGCATCTTCTAATATTGGTACAAACTAAGATTGTTCCACATTTAGGTCTCAAAATTAAAACTTTTTTTTAGGGGGTCCTGAGTAACTCAGTTAAGTGTCATACTTCAGCTCAGGTCATGATCTCATGGGTCATGATTTTGAGCCCTGCATCGGGCTCTGTGCTGACAGCTCAGAGCCTAGACCCTGCTTCAGTCTCCCTCTCTCGTTGTCCCTCCCCTGCTCACACTCTGTCTCTCTCTCCTTCAAAAATAAATAAACATTTTTTAAAAATTAAAAAAAAATTAATGAACAAATCAGGAGACTATAGATGCTGGAGAGGATGTGGAGAAACGGGAACCCTCTTGCACTGTTGGTGGGAATGCAAATTGGTGCAGCCATTCTGGAAAACAGTGTGGAGGCTCCTCAAAAAATTAAAAATAGACCTACCCTATGACCCAGCAATAGCACTGCTAGGAATTTACCCAAGGGATACAGGAGTACTGATGCATAGGGGCACTTGTACCCCAATGTTTATAGCAGCACTCTCAACAATAGCCAAATTATGGAAAGAGCCTAAATGTCCATCAACTGATGAATGGATAAAAAAATTGTGGTTTATATACACAATAGAGTACTACGTGGCAATGAGAAAGAATGAAATATGGCCCTTTGTAGCAACGTGGGTGGAACTGGAGAGTGTGATGCTAAGTGAAATAAGCCATACAGAGAAAGACAGATACCATATGTTTTCACTCTTATGTGGATCCTGAGAAACTTAACAGAAACCCATGGGGGAGGGGAAGGAAAAAAAAAAGAGGTTAGAGTGGAAGAGAGCCAAAGCATAAGAAACTCTTAAAAACTGAGAACAAACTGAGGGTTGATGGGGGGTGGGAGGGAGGGGAGGGTGGGTGATGGGTATTGAGGAGGGCACCTTTTGGGATGAGCACTGGGTGTTGTATGGACACCAATTTGACAATAAACTTCATATATTGAAAAAAAAATTTAAAAAATTAAACTTTTTTCTATTAAAACAGCACTGAAAAAACTATTTTTTTTTTCCAGTGGGAAGAGCAAGTGTGAGAAGCTTTAATTATGAATAAGCTGTTAAGCCAAGATTTGTCCCAGTATTTTATTGCTTTTTCACATTTTTCTATTTGCCTAAACAATTTCTCATGACTTTATGGAGATTGTATCTGTCTGCTACATACACAAAATAATCTGATTTCAAACAGAAGTCTTCCACATAGAAATCATGTTCAGGGTACTGTCTAGATGGGTCATTTTGAAGCCCAAAGTGTTATTTTTATGTACTAAACTTGTCTATCTTAGAGCAACAGATAAATATCAAGCCGTGTTTTTAAAATCTTTGAACACTCCCAATACCAATTGGCTTAAAAAATCTATTAATGGAAAGAAAAAGCATTTTATATATTATTAAAATACAGCAAGCCATAAAATGGTAAATAATGGCATAGTAAAGTCATTTTATTTTGTTATCACTAATATGAAATTGCCCAATATAACTCAATTATAATATTTCTTCATGTAAGCATTTGAAAATAATATGCATTATAACCTAATAACAATCAAAGTAAAATCCGTGGTGACTAAAAGAGAAAAACTTTGATAATAATTTAAAAAGTGAGGTTTGCTTTGTAGTCCTGCAATATTGCAAGTATGTTACTTCAGTTGATTCCCTCCTAATACTCAACAGTGCCTGGAATATGGTAGGTATTTCAAGAAATGTTTTTTGATTTAAAGAAAGATGAAAGAGAGAATAAATGAATAATGAATGGATACATACATGGCTATAAATAGTGCTAGATCTTACTATTATTCCAATTCCCAGAGGCAGAAAGAAATGTAAATGTCAACAGAAGGTATATTTGCTTTATTCAATACACTTAAAAAACTGGATGGAAAAAGTTAGCATGTGCCAGATACAATGTGTACTCTACTCAACAAGAAACAGTGGTCTGGAGTTTGAACTGAAACTAAAACTCATGAGTTGCAATAAGCTTTACCCAGGACAAAGTTTACACAGCTTAAAGAAAGTATACGTTTAGAGTGGGTATCTCATGACTACCTGGCTATCCCAAAGTTGTTCTATATGTGGTACACTTATTGTCATGAGAGATGTGCCTGAGAGAGCACGGAGATAGCATCTAAGAAAGTTATCATCTCTGAGGTCACTTCAGCTTGTATACTTGCTAGCCAGGTAGCCGTTATATTGGTATGTAATTAGACCTTATTCTCTAGTTGAACTGTGTTCACAAAGTTTACTCATCAATTTTTCATTGAGAAACAATTTTGCGAGATACAGAAGCCTAATTAAATTCATAGTTAACCTCACCAAATACTTATTTAACTTACATCTGGATTAATTCTATAAATGTCTTGAGTTAGTGTTGCAATTAAGATTCAAACCTCAGGCATTACCCAGGCAAGACATTAGGCATAAACCAGCTGTTAACTCTCTTCTTCCAGGCTGTCTACAGAAACAGCTTTCAATACAGTCCCTTGACAGAGATTCTTATCAAAGTCAGCTTAGAATGCACAGACCAAACAAAACTGCATGCTGACATTAAAGTTTGAAGAATCTTTAGCAATGCCTTTGGCGATCTCCTAATTTGTACTTTTCCCACTAAATCGGTATTTGGTCATTACTGGTCAATAACAACACTGAATCATTCCCACAGTTAATTTGGCTTTTATCTTTTCATTAATCGAGGTATGACTGACATACAATAAACCAAATATTTAAAGTGTACATTTGATAAATTTTGAATTTTAAAACTGTAACCACAATCATGATAATAAATATATCCATCATCCCCAAAAGTGTCCCTACCATCCTCTTTAAAACCTACCTCTTGAGCCAACCAACGAATTGTTTTGTTTTGTTTTATCACTATAGTATACATTTTCTAGAATTTATATTAAAATAATTATAAAGTATATTTGTTTTGGCTTGGTTTCTTTCACTCCGTGTAACTATTTTTGAAATGCATCTACATTGTAACATATACCATTCCCTTTTATTTCTGAGTAGTATTCTGCTGTCTGGATATAGCATAGGTTATTTTTTCATTCACCTGAAGATAGACATTTTGTATCATTTCCATTTTTTGAGGCTATTATAAATGAAGCTAAAGTGAACATTCCAGTATATGTCTTTTCATGGATATATACTTTCATTTCTCTTAGCTAAATACCTAAATGGCAAGATTGTACAGCATGTTTAAATGTTGTATTATATTAATTCAACAACTAATATTTGAGTGCCTTTTCTGTGCCAGGCACTATTCTATATATTGTGGATACAGTCAAGATAATAAACTGCTATCTTATAGCTTATACTACAGAAACTATTGTATTACAACTATTTTTCATTTAGTTTGTGAAGAAGGGAACGTTTATAGCAGCCCTTTCAACAATAGCCAAATTATGGAAAGAGCCTAAATGTCCATCAACTGATGAATGGATAAAGAAATTGTGGTTTATATACACAATGGAATACTACGTGGCAATGAGAAAGAATGAAATATGGCCTTTTGTAGCAACGTGGATGGAACTGGAGACTGTTATGCTAAGTGAAATAAGTCATACAGAGAAAGACAGATACCATAGTTTTCACTCTTACTTGGATCCTGAGAAACTTAACAGAAGACCATAGGGGAGGGGAAGGAAAAAAAAATGGTTAGAGAGGGAGGAAGCCAAAACATAAGAGACTCTTAAAAACTGAGAACAAACTGAGTGTTGATGGGGGTGGGGGGAGGTGGGGTGGTGATGGGTATTGAGGAGGGCACCTGTTGGGATGAGCACTGGATGTTGTATGGAAACCAGTTTGACAATAAATTTCATATTAAAATAAAAAAGAAGGTAATGAAGTTTCCTTAAATATATCCAATTGATTAGTATGACCAAAAAAAAAAAAAAAAAAAAAAAAGAAGAAGACAAAAAAAGAGGAAAAGGAGAAACAAAAAAGGGAGAAAAAAGAAACACATACATGTGAAAGAAGAGAATTCCTAAAAGGACTAGCTAGAACACTTACAAGCTCTTTATTAGTTTCTGTATTTGTTTGTAAATTCTAGTAATACTTAAGCCACATCCAATAGAAATATCTGAGGGATGGATACAACCTGAGTTATATACTAGAAATTCACATATATGAGAATGATATAAGAAACAATTGGTTTGAGCATATTCTAAATCCGAGGAAAAAAGAGAAATAAATTGCAGTTTACCCCCGTCCAGGCAAATTTGAACAGTTATCATAATAATAGGTTTTAAATCTCTTCTTGATTAATTGTAGAAATGATTACTTAGAATTCATGTATGTATACCACTATACATCCTTACATGAATTTGTCTTGCAAATATACCAAGCCAAATTGTACATATACCTGCCTATATATATATATATATATATAGCCAAGGATTTTCAACTTTATAATTCATTTGAAAAGTTAAAATCATAGACTATTTAAAATAATTTTCTTTTAACATTTTTTAAGAACACAAATTATTATATCAATTACCCAAGCCTTTGCATTTTCACATTTATCATAAAATCAGATTTCCATTTCACAATTAGTAAAATAACAGATTCATATTTAGCACATATTATAAAACATATCTCTTCAAAACTACATGGTTACACATAAAATTTTAGAAAAATATGTGTTTTAGCGTGTCAGAATTCTGTTCTTTTTTAAAAATAAACTTTAATATTTATTTTTGAGATATAGACAGAGCATGAGCAGAGGAGGAGCAGAGAGAGAGGGAGACAGAATCTGAAGCAGGCTCCAGGCTCTGAGTCAGCACAGAAGCCAACGAGGGGCTCAAACTCATGAACCGCTTGATCATGACCTGAGCCAAAGTTTAACTGACTGAGCCACCCATGCACCCCCACCCAGGCACCCCCATAATTCTGTTCTTTATATTAGGCTATTCCATGTTTTTATTTTTATTTTTTTGAGGATAAATATTAGGACAACAGAGTTAAAAACCACTTCTGAATATAGTATCTATTTGCAGGGGATTATATACACACATATAGATGTTAAATTTTGATAGAAATCCTTTTAAGACTAATTAGAAAAAATTCTGGGAGATACTACTTACAACTCTGACTTCCTAATCTCTCCTCCTTCAAAGATCCATTTCTCACATCATTCTTCCCTGTTTTATTTTACTTTCCGCTTGCATATACCTCAGTAATCCACTGGGAAATGTCTACTTAATTAACTCAGAAACTTCATGATAATTTATGAAGTGTTCAGATAGTCCTAATCATCTATTTCTATAGGCTTCAACTGCTGCACAAAGTCTTCCTTTTATGTAGCTTGGAAAATTCACTCTTCCTTTCTATGTGGTTTTGCTGCTCCAATCAAGAAATGGCTTCTATCTGTGTACTGTTGTGAGACAGTGAGAAGTTTTACCTTGAGAGCTTCTTCCAGCTCAAACTCTACCTGAGAAAGTTAACCTTGCTTACATAATGCTACTTGCTGCATCATATTACCCGGCCATATTCCACATCCAACACCTAAAGAATGGCCCACATGCAAAACTAACTATATGTAACCAGCAGTGGCGTTTTGAATGAAATAAGAAATTAAAATATCATCTGCGAACCCAGATTCCTTGCTGACCCTCCTTAATGATCAAGTCCAATTCAGTAACCATTATATTTTCACAGGGTTTATTTATTCAAATTAACATTTTTCTTATGTAACTGTAGGTCTTCATTGTGAAAATTCCAACAAAGGATTACTGATTTGCAAAAATATTTCACTAAAACAATTAGATATATCACAAGGAGTATAATAATATACTGATTTCATGTCTAAATGTAAGGTTCATTGAAAGTTGTTAAAAAGGTAATGCAGTTAGCAAAAGATTAGTATATTTTATCTTGATTTTTGCCCCGTTAAAAATATTTATATATTTTAAGTTAGTGGTTGAGTGTGTAGTTTTTAAAACAAATATTTATCATACAACTAATTAGACATATGGTGTCTTTTATGAGACCAACATAAAGGGCAGACCAACATATTAGACCAGCATAAAAGGCTTATAATCTGACTTCAAAACTACATGGTTACACATAAAATTTTAGAAAAATATGTTTTCGCGTGTCAGAATTCTGTTCTTTTTTTAAAAAAATTAATATTTATTTTTGAGATAGAGACAGAGCATGAGCAGGGGAGGGGCAGAGAGATAAAAATAAATAAAAAATAGGAAAAAAATAGGAAAAAACAGGAAATAAAAAAGCTCACAGGAAATATACAGATTTATTCAGAGAATTGTTTTGAAGTCAAATAAAATAAACTCCTTAAAAACAAAAATATTTTGACAGATGATCTTACTTCAGTCTCAAATTAGGATTGCATTTCTGGAGTTTTTATTTATGGATGAACTGAATAAAATGAGGGATGAAAATTGAAGTGCTGTTGAGAGCCTTCTAAGCTAAAAAAAATAGAATTATATTTTTGCTACAAGAGCTGAATATAAATCATTAAATAAAATTAATTAAAGTGAATGAATATTTCTATAGAAGCTCTACTTTCAATACGGTGCAATAATGACAGAGTTTATCATTGATGATCATCTCAGAGAATGTATAAGTAGAATGCTTTCTATTAATTTTAGAAATACAATTATTTGTGTGCATTTAAAATAATAATTAGTATGGGTATAAAAAGATGAAAGGAAAGCAATCAGGCAAAGTAAATAAATTGGTACTTAAAATGAATTGTACAGTGAAGCAGAAGGTAGCCAATTACTAATATAAAATAATAATAAATCAGAAATTGTATAATTCTATGAGGTGTGTAACATGTTTATGTAAACAATATGGGGGAATTAAAACAAAATTCTCTTATCTCTAAGTTACAGTACTTGTGAGAGATCTCTGCTACTATAACTTATCAATTAAATATATGTGTTTATACATATTAGGGGAAAATCAGGGCCTGGAAAGCTATGATGATCATATGAGACAGAAGGAGAATCCATGAATAATAAGAAGAACTTAGAAGAAAAAAAGAATTTTTGAAGATAAAAAGGATTTTCTATAAAAGAGAATGAGAGAACAGCTATTTTTATTATTTCCTTCATTTCTGATAGTTTCCCTATCTGGAACAATCCAAAAAATCTTCTTGATATAACTTGAGTAGCTCTTATTTACTTATAATACAAAAGAGCTTAGGCAGAATAATTAATATTTTTTGATCTAAATATCTTGAACATCTATCTTTTTGTTCTTAATTTTTTTTTTTAACGTTTTATTTATTTTTGAGACAGAGAGAGACAGAGCATGAACGGGGGAGGGGCAGAGAGAGAGGGAGACACAGAATCGGAAGCAGGCTCCAGGCTCTGAGCCATCAGCCCAGAGCCTGACGCGGGGCTCGAACTCACGGACCGTGAGATCGTGACCTGAGCTGAAGTCGGCTGCTTAACCGACTGAGCCACCCAGGCGCCCCTATCTTTTTGTTCTTTATGTGTCTATTTAACCATTATATGTTCAGCAATTAGAATAGGACTTAGTATATAATATTAGCTTAGTGAAAAATAGTTTATTTACAATGATTTTCTTCACTTAGAGGAATTAATTTGGAATAAAAAAAATCTCACTCAAAGATATTAGAGATTAGCAGGAAAAGTTATTAATGCAAATGGAAGGTTGGCACAAAACAGGTACAATTTTTTCCTTAGTCTCCTGAAGTATTTCTCATAAGAAATGATTTACTTAGACTTTTCTGGACTGGCAATGATTTAACTGCATTTGCTAAGGTACTCTGGTAAGCAAGCTCTAAGATGGTCTCAAACTATCCCATATTCTGATATTCATGGGTTTACATAATTCACTCCCCCTTGAATATGGGTGAGGCTTGTGAATTTCTTCTTTCCAGAAAATACAAAAAAGTGATGAAATATCATTTCTGAGATTGCATTACATAAGATTTTAAGTTTTTGCTAGCCAATCCTCTGTTGAGTGTCTCACTGTCTAGCTTTAAAGAGAAGTAAGCTGCCAAATGCATAGTCCTAGATAGCAAGGAGGTAAAAGTGGCTTCTGTCCACCTCAGTGGTTTTCAGGTCAACAGAGAATGAATCCTGCCAACAACTTCATGAGGGTAGAAGCAGATCCTGTCCCCACATGAGTGTCAGATGAGACCCAATCCTGGTTGACACCTATTTGCAACCTTGTGATAAACTGTGGGGTAGAGGACCTCATATTTCTGACCTACAGAAGTTGTGATAATAATGTATGTTTTTAGTTGCTAAGTTTGCATTAATACTATTCTAGAGCAATAGATAACTAATACAGTTACCTATATGTGTGAGACCAGCCGAAGTTTCATGTTTTACAGCCAGTTCAATTTTACCAGGTTATTAATAAAAAATCTAAATTTGAAAGAAGAAATAACTATGACTAGTGGCATTATATGCCATATAAATGTATGTATACTCTTTTAAAATTTTAGATTACGGATAAGACTCTCAGTTATGTTCACACAAAAACTATGTTTAGACAATAGCAGAGACCTGTCCAATTTTATCTATCAGTCTTTTTTTTTCTTTTTAAATTTGTACAAACAAAACAATAAATCAAAAGTTTTCATCCATTTAAGTCTTTTTTAAAATATCAAGGGAATGGAAATAATTCTGTGTTAGATTTACATTTAAAAGGGAATGCTGGGGCGCCTGGTAGCTCAGTAAGTTAAGCATCTGACTCTTGATTTAGGCCCAGTTCATGATCTCACAGTGCATGAGTTAGAGCCCACATCAGGTTCTGGGCTGACATCATGGAACCTGCTTGGGATTCTCTGTCTCCTCTCTGTCTGCCCCTCCACTGCTCACGTTTTCTCTTTATCTCTCAAAACTAAATAAATAAACATTTTTTAAAGGAATGTTTCCCATTTCTCTTTTAAAAATTTAATTAAGTACATTTATCTTCAAATGGAGACATTATTCCTTAAATGAAATATAAAATTCCTAGAAGAATGACAAACTAGGAAATTTGCTTTTAAACTAAGTACATATGTAAGATAGATAGATAGATATAAATATGTGTGTATGTGTGTATACATATATATTGTGTATACATATATATGTACATTTATATGCATATATATTCACACATATACACAGATACAGATAGATAGATAGTTGGTAGATAGATAGATGCTTTTCTAGTTTTTCAGAAAGATCAATAGCATGTATCAAAAGTGTATCTAAAGCATATATAGGAAAAAAATACCATTGCTTGTATTATACTTGTCATTATAAACTTGACTTAGGAAAACATCATGGAGTACAGAGAAAAGAGTTTATTCTAATTAATTTGTTTGCATTTCCTTTATGTTTAGTTGATACCTCTTTGTTATAAATGTAGAACTATGGTGGATTCTTTCTTCTGTATTGTGGGTGAAATTTTCTCATGTATTTCTGTCAGATAAAATCTAAATTAGACTAATTATAGTAACACTGAGAACTAAATTTCACAGGCCCAAGTAGAGATACTTTGCCCAAGTCAAAATATTGAGCAAGCAAATTACACCTGCCTTAACAATAGATGAATGGAAAATAATAAAAAGGAATTATATCTTCTAATGATGAAGGTCCAAGAAACATATCCTTGCTCTGGCAGGAGAATGAGAAGATAAATCAATGTTAAATATGCCTAGATCACTTTCCATGACAAAGTTCTACTTTCCAGAGAAAGAACTGAATCAAAGTTTTAGTTTTATCCTAGATGGGGGAAGAGCATTCATCCACTCCAACCTGATCTTGACTTCCTGATTCATTAAAGCACAAAGGACATGTAGCAAACAAAGTTCAGGGAATAGGAGAAACCTATTAGGAACATTGCAAATGAAGAAGAGTAGAGTCTATAACATTAGAGAAACACTTGTGGGGTCACAGGCCTCACACACAGGATGACTAAATTATGAGATTTAATTGGAGGATTATGGAACACTTCCCCTGTCCCAGACTTTACAACTATAAGAGCAGACTTTCAATATGATAGCTGAAAGAGGTTTAAGACAGAATTTCTCTGAGAAGGAGTACTTTGAGAAACACAAAGTCAAGAGGGGAGACAAAAACAAAGATTAGAAACCTCTGTAACCTGCAGCCACAGTAAACATTAAATATAGCCCAACTCATATCAAGATTAATATATATCCTCACATTTAACATCTACTTAACTCAGTGCCTATTATCCAAGACAACATGCATAACTTTCAATAAAAGATTACTAGGCATTTCAAAAGGCAAGTTAAACACAGTCTGAAGAATCAAAATAAGCATTAGACCAAATTCACATATGGCAATGATTTTGGAATTAAAAGGAGAATTTAAAACTCTGATTAATATTTAAAATATCTAATGGAAAAAATATACAGCATATAGCAACATATAGGTAACACAAGCAGAAAGTCTGAAACTCTTAAAAAAGTCAAAAGAAATGCTAGAACTCATAAACACCATGATAGAAATAAAGAATGCCTTTCAAGGACATGACCAATTATAGGATCAGGGAGCTTGAAGATCAGTCAATAGGAACATCCCAAACGGAAATTCAATGAATGAATAAAAAGAATGTAAAAAAGAAAAAAAAAAAACTTTTCTGGGTTTCTCAGTTGGTTGAGCATCTGACTTCAGCTCAGGTCGTGATTTCATGGCTCGGTGAGTTCAAGCCCCATATTGGACTCTGTGCTGACAGCCCAGAGCCTGGAGCCTGCTTCTGAGTCTGTGCCTCCCCCTCTCTCTGACCCACCCCTGCTGGGCTCTGTCCCTCTCCCTCAAAAATGAATAAACATTAAAAAAATTTTTTTTAATGAAAAAGAAAACACTAAACATCCAAGAATGGTGGGACAATGTTAAAAGTCATCACATATGCATAATTGGAATATGAGAACAAGAAGAAAAAAAGAATGGAGCAGAAGAAATATTGAAAGCATTAATGGCCAAGATCTTTCCAAATTAATTACCAACACTATATCACAGATCCCAGAAGCTTAATGGATATCAGAACCAATAAATATCAAAAACAAATAAACAAAATCAGCTTATCATATTTGAAGAGAAAAGTAAAGAAAAAGAAAAAATATTAAAGACAAACATTGGGGAGAGAATCACCCTACCTATAGAATTACAGTATACTTCTCCTTAGAAACCATAAAAGCAAGAAAAAAAAAAACAAACAAGTGAAATATTTAATATGTTAAAAGGAAAAAGTCCAAAATATAAAAATATTTTAAAAATAAAAGGAAAAAGTTCATCAACTTAGTGTTCTTCGTCCAGTGAAACTATCCTTCAAAAGTGAATAAAAAATAAGAAATTTCTCAGAAAATGAAAACTGAAAGAGCTCATCTCAATAGACTTGCCCTGCAAGAAATGTTAAAAGGGGTTCCAAAGGGAAGAAAGAAAATGCAATGGATCAAAACATTGATCTACAAAAAGAAAGAGAATTAGAGAAGGAATATATGATGGTAAAATATTTTTTTTCTTTTTTTGAATTGACCAAAATGGTGACTATTTGTTTGAGTCATAATAGCAAGAGTGTATTGTGATTATAGCATAAGGATAAATGAAATGACAGCAATGTTACAAAATACTGGAAGGATGGACCAGGAACTATGTCATAAGGTACCTACACTGTAAATGAAGGGGTATGGAGTCATTCAGTTATGGACTTGAATTAGTTAAAAGTGTATATTGAAAATTCTTCAGCAAGCACTAGTTTTTCGTTTTTTTTTTTTTTTAAGTATAATGGTACATTAGAGAGCAGATAAAATGAAACCATGTAAAGTATTCGTTTAAAATCAGACAAGTCAGGACACCCAGGTAGCTCAGTTGGTTAAGCGTTGGACTCTGGATTTCAGCTCAGGTCATGTTCTTATGGTTGTGAGATCAATCCCCACATCAGGCTTCAGTGGAGCCTGCTTGGGATTCTTTCTCTTTGTCTCTGTTTCCCTCCCCTGCTTGCATGCACGTGCTCTCTCTGTCTCTCTCAAGATGAACATTTAAAAAAATAAAATAATAAAATCAGAGAAGGCAAAAATAATTAAATAAAATCAGAGAGGGCAGAAAAATATGGGGGAAAGAAACAAAACACTAACCTGAACTGAACAGAAATAACTGCATTAATTTCAATCCAAGCAGACTTCAGAACAAGAGAAATTATTAGTGATGAAGATGGACCAGGTTTTGTTTTGTTTTTTGTATTTTTATGAAGACATAATAAACCTTAATGTGTATGCACCTAAAAGAATGTCAAAATACAACAAAAAAGGGAAATAGACAAATCCACTATTATTTGGAGACTTCAACAGCCTTCTGTAAAAAATTGATAGATTAAGCAGGTGGAAAATCAGCAAGGACCTAGACAGCACTACCAATCAATGTGATCTAATCGACAATTATAGAATACTCCATTCAACAACAGAATACATGTTCTTCTCAAGCTCACATGGAACATTCTTCAGGATGTACCACGTTCTAGGATCTAAAACACACTGTAACAATCTAGAAGAAGGGAAATCATAGAAAAAGCAAGTTCCCAGATAACGGAATAAATAAATAAAGAACTGAATGATAGCTGATATATTTGCAAATATTTGAAATAAAACACCACACTTATAAATAAAACAAAAATTTCCACCTAAATTAACATGAAAATGCAAGTCATTGAAATTTGTGAGGTGCACTAAAACAGTACTTGAGAGAAAAATTTACATCATATGCATATATTAAAAAATAAGAAAGATCTAAAATTATCAACTTAAACTTCTTAAACTTCCACCTTAAGAAATTAGAAAAAGAAAAAAAAAATCAGAAAGAGTAAGGTTAAATAAGCCTAAGAGGTACAATAAAATTCAGAACAGATAATCAATGAAATTAAAAACAGGAAAACAATTAAGAAAATCAACAAACCAAAAGCAGATTATTTACAAAGATCAATAAAATTGATAAATCTCTAGCCAAGCAAGCTAAAAAAAATTCACAATATTTATCCACATATTAGATCTTCTTTGATTAGTTTACCACAATCAGATCCTGTATATATTTTGATATTATATACCCTTAATACTATTAAAAAAAGAATGGCATTTTAAAATAAAATATATCTAGCACTTATCTTTTATGGTCCATCTCCCCAAAACACATATCCCCAGGGTAACATGAGAAAAAAAGATCATACAAATCCAAATTGAGGAACATTTTACAACATACCTGACCAGAATCCACCAAAACTATGAAAGTCATCAAAAACAAGGAAAGTTAGTGAAAACTTTACAGCAAGAAGGAGCCTTAGGAGACTTGACCAAATATAATGTGGTCTCAGGTATGGGGCACAAAAGAGAATTTGAAATTTATCATTCTACGTAATAAATATCTGTGGGACATGCAGAATAGCCTCAATACTAGAAACACTCTTTAAGTGTATAGAAAAATAATACATGGCCTTCCTAATCTATAAAATGAGCATTATATCCAGTTAGGGTGGTTGGTAAGATCAAGGTGAGCTAACATATGAGTGGTTCCAGGTGGAGTAGTTGACAGTGGGCAGCTGATCAGTAACACAAGCTGTTGCTGTTGTTACTGGTTTTGTTGTTATTATCATTTTATGTAATTTCAGAATAAGTGAGTGTTTTTAAAAATAATGAACAGATTTGGTGACAATAACTCTTTATTTTATAGATGAACAGGAAGCTCAGATGAGGAGCCTACCCAAGGTGTCACAGTAAGGAGCAGAGATGAAACTGCATGTCTCTTGCTGCATTGTCCAAAATGATATACATAATTTAAAATTAATCACATTCCTAATATAGACACATTGCTAACATATTTTCCGTGAGCTCCCATTCTTATCTCACAAGCTTAATTTTCTTTTATAAAATTATAGTAAACATGAAAACATATTTTAAACATTATAACACAACTGGCTGGTGCTGGCTCAGATGCTCATAATAATCTCAATCTGGTCTTGAAAAAATAAAATTAAAATAGGCAGCCTTATTTGGTAAATTATACCATGGAACATACTGTGCTCATTTCCACTGATCTGTGATCAAGCAAGCAAGAAAATTTCACTCATATCTCTTGGAAGAGCCTTATAATCTGCCAAATAGGCCTTGCTTTAACATCAGCAGAAGAGTCATAGAGATTTATGACTCTGAAATAGATCACAGTGTGGTCCATCTGCTGTAGTAGATACAGAACTAATTACGAACTAGGCTTCCCCCACCCTACTTTCCATCCTTAAAAAAGTATATTAGACTAAATTATCAAGTTCAGATTCATTTTAGAAATGATGGTTATGTCCAACCTACTTTTATGGTTACTTAAAATCTTATTAAAATAAAGAAATACATGTTTGCAAGGTAAGTTCTAACGGTTTGAAGATGACTTAGCTTCTTATAAGCAAAGTATGGGAAAGATTAAAATACGTTAATATGTCATCAAGCACAGGAGGAGGCTCCGTTAAATTAATGTAGATTGAGTAATTTTAAACAACTTTTACTGTAACTATATTCTTTGGAAAATATTTGGCCAGGAACAAACAGACTTCCTTCCTTCTCCATTTATCCACCCACTGAGACCTGTTAAAATGTCGTGAGCTGGAAAATCTGTTTTCTAAATAGTTTTAAATTCTTAAATTGAAGATTAATAGGCAGTTTACTTTGATAACTCTTTAAAATGAACATTGTCAAAAAAATGTACATTGTCTGTTATCCAACTGGGATTTAACATTAGTGGAAAATAGGACTGTGTATGTTAAGAGTGTCTACATTCTGTGAATTTCAGCTAAATGATTTCTAGAAAATAGTAAATTAGGAATATTTACTTAGTTTCTATCATTTTCCACCCAGTAGTATTATGATAAAGATAATAATGAAATAAAAATTATTGAACAATTTTTGAGTAGTAGGTGCCATGTTAAGAACATCGCTTGATTATCTTATTTAATGGTCAAAACATCACTTTCACAAATTTTAAAAAGGCATAAAGGCAGAAAGAATTTGTTAAATGCAAGCCAACTCATACATTAAAAAGTAGGATCAGGATTTACACTCTTATTCTATTCTTTGCCATCTCCATTAGGTCAAGGTTCTCCAGAAAAACAGACTGAATTGGAGGGAGGGCAGAGAAAGAGAGAGAGAAAAAGAAAGAGGGTCAGTTTAAGGAATTTCTATGGTGTGTATTTGAGGTACAATTCCTTCCTTTTCAGAAAACCTTAGTGTTGCTCTTAAGGTCTTGAAATGACCCATTCATATTATGAAGAGTAATCTGATGTGCTTCAAGTCAACTGATTATAAATGTTAATCACATCTAAACCATACCTTTACAGCAATATCTAGACTAGTGTTTGACAACATTGGGTAGCCTAGTCTAGCCAAGTTTAAATGTGAAATTAATGTTCAGAGAATGGTAGAATAATGGCAGTACTGGCCATATTAATTGTGAAACTCAAATACCCAAAGTCGGCCTGGGGTTAAAATAAGATCCCATGACATACCATCTTTCTTTGAACAGTAGTTTTGGAAATGAAGAAAGCAGATCTAAAAGAGCATTGAAAAGTATAATGCACCATACTTATATAAAAAAAAACTCTGTACATTAGCTACATTAATTAAACTTACAGAGGAAAATTTCTTTGACAAATGAGGATTTTTTTTTTTAAGTAATCTCTACACCCAATATGGGGCTTGAATTCACAACCCTAAGATTAAGAGTCATACTACCAACTGAGCCAGCCAGGTGCCCCCAAATTAGGATATTTAAACACAGAGATAGTATCATAAGACATGGATATAAAATGCACTTACTTATTTTTAAATGTTATTTTATTTTTGAGAAAGAGAGTGTGCAAGCAGGGAGGGGCAGAGAGAGAGGGGGACAGAGGATCCTAAGCAGGCTCCGTGCTGACAGCAGCGAGCCAGATGCGGGGCCCAAACTCCTGAAACTATGAGATCACAACCTGCGTCAAAGTAGGATGCTGGATGCTCAACAGGCTGAGCCACCCAGGTGCCCCGAAACTTAAAAGGAAAGAAAGGAGTGAGTGAGGGAGAAAGATTTGCCACCACTCTACTTAGAACAATGAGTCTTGTCAAACATTTTATATGTGATTCAATTTGTAACAATATTATTTGCAAACATTGTTTTGAGACTACAGATATTATATAAAATTTTATGTGTATGGATATATATTTATGATATGTAGAGACTGTGATAATATTTAAAAATCATTCATTTTCTTTTACATCAGCTAATATACCTAATTTTTATTTCTTTTCAGCTGTGTTTTTATAAGTTGTCACCCTTTTAAATTACTTCTTTTTAGGTTCAATTGTGTTCAAATCTTCACTTATTTTTATAATAGAATGATAAATTGTTTTTCCTTTTATTTTTTTATATCCATTTATTCCTTTCCACTGAAATCAACCTGTTAACTATTATAAATTTCTTATATCAAAAAGAACCTACTCTACTATCCATGAATTTTTGGTGTGTTTATTGACTTAAGGATCCTAATAATGTAGAACAGTATGTGACACAAGGTAGAAGTATATTAACTATATGAATAAATTAGATTAATGACAAAAGCAGAATGATTTTGGAACCTATCGGTATTTTTTAATACTCCTTTACAAAAGATACATGTATTACATTATAATGCAATGTTTTATGAAAAGTTTGAAAGACAACTATAAAATTACTCATTAATCATTGATATTACATATATATATTTATATATAGCATTAATATGTCACTTTAGAATGTGGCTAGATACGTGATGTCATGTATTTAATTCAATAAAAAAGTCTCAAAAGAAATGACATTTAAATAAGGAATAATTTTTAAATGAGCTAAAATGTTAAAAATCCTTAAAATGTGTCTGGTTATATTTGATTATGAAACTGATTTACTATTCATATATATGGCAACACTGCAATTTAACAATTTTAATAAACCTAATTTTGTTCTGTAGAAAATAATGCTTACATTATAATACATAATCCATTTGCATTGCAATCAGCATAAAATTTGTAATTTTATTTTTTTAAATTTCTTTTTACTTATTTATTTTTGAGAGAGAGAGAGACCAGAGAGGGGCAGAGAGAGAGGGAGAGTGAAATCCCCAGCAGGTTCTGTGCTATCAGCCCAGAGCCCTACACATGGCTCAAACTCATGAACTGTGAGATCATGACTTGAGCCAAAATCAAGAGTTGGATGCTTAACTGACTGAGCTACCAAGGCACCCCAAAATTTGTAATTTTTAAAAATCAGTAATCCTTACTACTGACCAGAGTTTAATTTAAGCTTCCTCTTTTTAAGTTTGACATCTTCCCATGCACAAAGTTGCTTTTTTTTTTTTTTTTTTGTCATTCATAGCCACGAGTGTATCTGAAAGAGTCTTGTCCTTTGGTAAGTTGTTTACTCTTTAATATTCTGCTGGATAAAGAATAATCTCTTTAAAAGCATTTTTGAAAAGTATAATTTTAAAAAATGATGTTTGGAGAATTACTATAGTTAACCAAGGAATATTAATATATCATCATCATTCTTTACATACATTATATCTATTTTCTAATTGCACTATTTTACTCTCATGCAACATTTGAAAAGGTCAGTTTTATTCAATTGATTCAATTTTATGAAACAAAGACTGTTGTATCTCAAAGGTTCCAAGGCAACAGGAAATGACACCTTCATATAACAGAGATGAAAATAACAATAAAAGACTGTGACAAGGCAGCTGACATACTATCCTATGCTAAAACAGTCCTTGACCTCTGACCTGTTCTGCTAGTAGCCAGATGGTCTGGGATTTGTATGTCAGTGTGAGATACCAGATATGAGCCAACAAGGAATACGAGGTTAGATCAATCACAACTCTCCATATATGCCATTGACCCGAATTAGCAAAAAAATTAAAAAAAAATAAATAAAAAAAATGCATCTTTCATCAGCGAAATAATTATCAGAATCTGCCTAAAAATAATAAAGATAACTGTTAAATACTTTATCTTCCAGTACATTCTTTGCTTCCAGAGAATATAAGATCTTTTTGTTGTAATAGATATTTTAATAATAATGGCTTAGACTCTTAGCACATGTGCCCATTGTATCTCAGTAAGTAGGTTTTTAGAAGTTTCCATTTGTTATCCCTGGTCCTTCAGGGATGTGCTATTGCATTTTCTTGGTTTTAAAAGTAAGAAATATTTAATTAGGTTTCATCTTAAAAATCACATCTACATGTGGTTAAATGAGCAGGTGTATCCGTGAATAATTCTGTTCAATAGATGGAGATAATTTGACCCTTACTAATATATTTGAATTTATGTTAAGGAAAAGCACACAGAAAAAAAACACAAAAGTGTTTCTAGACATGGTTTCCTATTTCAAGATGTTTAATCTTGATTTTAACTGACAGTTACAGTGGCGCAAACCACAGTAATGCAAAAATCGGGATATTGCCACAAATGGCAGAATTTTGTTCTTTTTTAAGGCTGATTGACATTTCATTTTATGTGTATCCTACATTTTCTTTATATTTTTGTTTGTTAATAAACACTAGTTGTTTCCATATCTTAGTAGTGATAATGCTACTATGAACATAGGGGTGCAGATAACCCTTCAGGATCGAATTTCAGTTCTTTAGGGTATATACTCAGAAGCTCTATTTTTAACTTTTTGAGGAACCTACATACTATTTCCCACAGCAGCTGCACCATTTTACATTTTATCACACTCTAATTTCTTCACATTCTCACCATCTTTCATTTTTTTAATAATAGTCATTCTAACATTCTAACAGGTATAGGTGGTAACTCATGGTTTTGATCTGCATTTCCCTGATAATTAGTGATATTGAGCATCTATCCATATATCTATTGGGCATTTGTATGCCTTCTTTGGAGACATGTCCTGTGCTATTTTTTATATAAAATTATATTTATTTATTTGAGAGAGAGAGAGAGAGAGAGAGAGAGAGAGAGTCATCCTCCCTCCACACTGCTAGTGTGGAGCCTGATGTGAAGCTCAAACTCACAAACTGCCAGGCCATGACTTGAACCTTGGACGCTTAACCAACTGAGCCACCCAGGCACCCCTCCTATGCTATTTTTTAATCAGGTTATTCGTTTTTTTCCTCTATTGAGTTGTATGAATTCCTTATACATTTTGTATATTATTCCGTTATCAGATATTTAGTTTGCAAATGTTTTCTCCCTTTCTGTGGGTTGCCTTTTTACTCTCTGATTTTTCCTATGCTGTGCATAAGCCTTTTAGTTTGATATAGTTCCACTTGTCTAATTTTGCTTTTGTTGCTTGTGTTTTTGGTGTCATAGACAAGAGATCATCTTCAAACCAACATCCTGAAGTTTTCTCCTATGCTTTCTTGTAGAAATTTTATAGTTTCTTATCTTTCATTAATTCTTTAATCCATTTTGAGTTGATTTTTGTTTGTTGTCTAAAATAAAGGCCCAGTTTCATTCTTTTGCATGTGGCTCTCTAGTTTTCCCAACAGCATTTATTGAAGAGACTACCTTTTCTTTCATCCTTCTTTTTCAGGATTATTTTGGCCACTGTCTTTTGTGTTTCCATAAAGATTTTATAATTGTTTTTTCTATTTCTGTGAAAAATACACTTAGGATTTTGACAGAGACTGCATTGAGCCTGTAGATTGCTTTAGGTAATATAGACAATTTAGCAACACTAATTCTTCCAATCTATAATCATGGAATATCTTTCCATTTATTTTTATCTTCAATTTCTTTCATCATTATCTTACACTTTTTAGTGTACAAATCTTTCACTCCTTGGCCAAATTTATTACTATTTTATTGTTTTTGATTCTATTGTAAATGAGATTGATTGTTTTCTTAATTTCTCTTTGTAACAGTTCGTTGTTGGTGTATAAAAATACATACTATATCAGTGTGTATATATATATATATATATATATATATATATATATATATATATTTACTGATTTTGTATCCTGCAACATTAATGCAATTATTTATTAGTCTTAATATTATTTGGTGAACTCTTTAGGGCTTTTGGTATATAATACATTATCTGCAAATAAAGACAATTTTACTCTTTCCTTTGTGATTTGGATGCCTTTTTTCCCCTGCTTAATTTCTCTTGCTAGGATTTATAATACTATGTTGAATAAGAAGCAAGGGCAGGCATCCTTGCCTTGTTCCTGTTCTTGAAGGAAAAGCTTTCAGATTTCCACTGTTAGCTGTGGGCTTTTTATATATGGTCTTTACTGTATTCAGGTATATTCTCTTAATACCTAGGTGCTTCTAGGTTTGGTGCATAAATATTTCCAAATGTTACGTCTTCTTGTTGTATTGACCTCTTTATCATTATTTGAGGATTTGTCTCTTATTACAGTCTTTGTCTTAAAGTATATTTTCTCTGAAATAAGTATAGCTATCTCAGCTTTATTTTAGCTTCTATTTCCACGCAATATATTTTTTCTACCCTTCCCTTTCAGTCTATGTCTTTAAAGCTGAAGTGAGTCTCTTATCGGCTACATATACTTGCATTCTGCTTTTTCATCCATTCGGCCACTCTATATCTTTCTATTGGAGAATTAATCCATTTACATATAAGGTAATTGTTGATTGGTATAGACTTAATATTGCCATTTACTTCATTGTTTTCTGGCTGTTTTATAATTCCTTTATTCCTTTCTTCCTCTCTTCCAGTATGATTTGATGGGTTTCTGTAATGGTATGCTTAGATTCCTTTCTCTTTTTCTTTTGTCAATCTATTATTAGCTTTTGTTTTTTGGTTACCAGGATTCTTACATAAAATGTCTTAGAGTGATTACAGTCTATTTTAAGATGATAATTTAGAATTCATTTTAAAGCTCTACATTTTTATTCTACTCTGCCATATTTTATATTTTAGGAAAGTTTTCACCCATTATTACTTCAAATAAGCTTTCTACCCCTTTCTCTTTCTCTTTTATTTCTGAGACTTCTATTATGAGAATATTGGTTATCCCATCTCAAGCTATCCTCTTTGTCATTCTTTTCCTTTTTGTTCTGATTGGATGATTTTGCCTGCCTTATCCTTAAGTTTGCTGATCCTTTTATTTGCTTCATCTAGTCTGCTACTGAATCCCTCTATTAAATTTCTCAGTGCAGTTATTGCGATTTTTAGCTCTGTGATATCCATTTGGTATTTTCTTATATTTTCTATCTTTGTTGAAATTCTCACTTTGTTCATTCATTTCTCCCAATCTCAGTGAGCATCTTTATGATCATTATTTTGAACTCTTTAATAGATAAATCACTTAGTTCTGTTTTATTAAGTTCTTTTTTATTTCTTATTGTTTCATTCAGAATATGTTCCTCTGTTTCTTCATTTTCCTTGATTTTCTGGAAATGATTCCTTGATTTTCTGGATTTCTTTCACAAGGAGCAATGATTATATGTAGCTATTGATTCAGTGTGTCTATGTGAGAAGGTAGGTTCAGGAGGCTCCTACATTGCCATCTGGGTGAGAACTCTTTATTATTTTATTTTATTTTATTTTATTTTATTTTATTTTATTTTTATTTTATTTTACAGAGAGAGAGAGAGAGAGAGAGAGAGAGAGCAGAGGAGGGGAAGAGGAAGAGAGAGAGAAAGAGAGAGAGAATCCCATGCAGGTTCTACTTCTATCATGAAGCCCAATGTGGGGCTCAATCCCACCACCCTGAGACCATGACTTGAGCCAAAATTAAGAGTCATCTGCTCAACTGACTGATCCGTCCAGGCACTCCTATATTTTTATTTATTATTACTACTTATCTTATAATATGATGGGAAAAGCTGTCGCTTCTAGCCAAGATGAAATAACAGGATCTGAATTTGTGCTTATGGTTGAAATATTTTTTAAAAATAGACTAAACATGTGAAACAATAGTTTCAAGTTATTTAACATTGTTGTCACATGAAGAATAGTGTTCCCAGACAGATGGGAATCAAATGTAGCAAGATGTATAATTGTCCCTGTTTATTACCTTCAGAGAGTTTTCAGGCCACTGAGAATAAAGGGAGAAGCTGGGCAGAACTTGGAGATTGTTGAGTTGAGAGTATGGAGCTGGAAGTCCAGGAAGTCTGAAGTGGCTATGTTTTGCAGGGCAGTGTAGCAGTCTAGAGAGAGATGCACAAAGAGAAAGCTCTGAAGATATGCAGAGGATCCTGGTCAAGTCTTCAACTGAATACTGGTCAACCCATGCCTATGAGGGAACTTCTAAGGGCTAATAGGGAAAGGTGGGTCTGGGACCTAAATGAATAAGAAGGATCTCCAAAGTTTATATCTGTTCATGGTCCTGATTCTGTAGTTTCAAGAATGGGCACAATTAGATCTAAAATAAATGCTTCTCTAGTTCCTTTAAACAAAACCTGAAGCAAAATCAGAATTATCAAGCTGTTATGAATTAACTTCATCCAATAACAAATCTCAATAATATACATAGACAAATTACTGATAAAAAATATGCATAAAGTAAATATGGATACAAAAGAACCATCACCAACATATTCATATTGAGTGACAACTGATCAAAAAATTACCTGCAATGCAAAGTAGCATAAAATGTGATCCATTATGAAGAGAAACGTCAATTGGTGGAAAGTGACTCTGAAATAACATATATGATAGTATTAGAAAAAATGGCATTCAATTAGCTATTACAACTCTATTCCTTGTATTCAACAAGGTACAGGAAAGACTACATGTATTAAATAAAAAATTAAATATTAGACACATGAAACTTCTGGATATGGAAATTAGTGACTGAGATGAAAGATAGACTATAGAGAAACAAGTGAGGATTAAAAAATAGATGGAAAATTAATGAAATTGAAGACATAGCAGTAGAAAGTACATAAAATGAAACAGAGGGGTAGAAAAGACTGGAAAGAGAAAGAAGAGAGCATCAGTTAACTGTAAGACAACTTTAAAGATACATATAATGTGGGTCCCAAAGAGGGGAAGAGCAGGAAATATTTGAGGAAATATGGTCAAAATTTTCCCCAAATTCATGAAAACTACAAACCCACAGCTCTAAGGTCAAACAATACCAAGGAATAAAAACATGAAACATGAAGGCAACTGAATAAAGACACATACTATAATAAAATTGCTTAAAACTGGAGAAAAAGAACAGTAGAATGAAATGGGTTTTTTAAATTTCCTTTTTATGTTTTCAGCTTCTGTCATGAGATATTTACATAATGAAAAAAATGATCTTTTACATATGGCTAAATATGATAGACAACTCACAATAATTTATGATTATCTCTTTTCTGAGCACTTTTCAGACGCTTAGAACTAATTAACACCTCCCTTTCAGTGAGGCGCACACAGTAAAATAAGCTATAATACACTGTAATTGGCCATTAGTGCCTAGTATCAGCTCACTGTAGGAGTTCATGGTTTGAGAGGCATCATGTGAGTTCATGCCCGAGAACTTGATGTGCTAGCCATTTGTGGTTTTGTTAATGTGCACAAAATCACCAAACAGCCAGTCGCCATGATAAGTGGAAAAGGTAGGAAACTGTAAGTTGGGTATGCAAATTACGTATGCAAAATAGAGGCTGAGCCATTCTGCCTAAAGAGAGTACGCATAGGAGACTAAAACCTTTTACTACAGTTTTCCAAGAAAGGTTTGATGAACATATAGCTAACTCAACGTATTTTTGGACTTTACCACCCACATCATGAAGATGATGTCCATATCCAAATGAAAATCTTAGGACAATATTTTTCTGAAGAAGCACCTGCATTTCCTTCAAATTTAGTTGTTAATATAAGGTAACTGGACATGAAGATGATGATTTAATGCCTAAAGCTATAAGAAGAATGTTAACGAATCACTCACTCTTTGATGTATGACTTTTCATTTATTTTGAATGTATGTTCTTCTAAATCAATTTCACTCATTTTTAATCTCAAGAAATCTTTGGAGCATACAAAAAGTAAAGCAGCTCCTAGAAAAAGGCATATAAATATTATTTATATTAAACTTGCAGTCAAACAAAATGCTTTTATTTTGCAGACAGAAATATAAGAAAGGAATGAACATTAAAAAGTATTTGACAATGGTAAAATAAAGACTTTAACTATAACAAATAAAATGGTTTACAAACTTATTGGAAAAATATAAAATCCAAAATTATTTTGAATCAATAAGACCATAATAGAAACACAGTTATAGTCTTATTATTGAAGCTATTTTGAATAATTGATCATTTGTATAAATTCTAGTCTTGTCTTTTGTAATACCTGTGACATTATCATATATCAAATATAATTTATCAAATATAATAGACATATACCAAATATATTATTTAAAAATCCTATACCAGTTGTGCTTCTATGATGATCATGTAATTTTAGTTTATTGGCCATTTTTTTTCCTCACCCTGAACTTTTGCAATAGCTTCCAGGAAGTTCAAGTAAAATTCAATTGCATATCTAACTTAAACATTTTAAATTTAATAGCATATAATAAATCACTTTACTCAGATTTTGTTATATCTATGTTTCTGTTTCTATGCTAATGTGTATGAAAGAGTGCCTATCATGGGTTCTTAATTATAAAAAACTTAATTTTGAAATTTTTGTTTATGTTTTTTATCTGATCTGGGCTCCAGAAAAATCACTATAAAAATCACTTGTTATATGTTATTATGGAGGAATTTGGGTATCCTCCGTTTCAGAGATCATGACATTTTTTTTTACTTCAGAATTATATTAGGATTAAGTTTGAAGTCCTGATTTCCTATGAGATATTTTTTCCTATTCAGAGCTTTGACTGTGACAATCTTACATATCTCCTATTGGAGATAATAGGCCAAGTTTTTCAGGCATCCTTTCACTAAGGATTCTGAATTTATTAGTCTCAGTTCATGTGAGCTTGAAATATGTTATCTTTCCCTACATGGACACTAAAACCCAAACTTGCTTTCAGACTTGTATTTCCTCTGAAATAACATATTTATTCTCATAACACAGTAGTTATAAAGTAGAAATATAGAGAAAATGGTCATTTATAGGAAAATTGGCTTTCTTCATTTCACAATTAGGCTTAAATTGTTTTCAACCTTTGTTTTCCAAAGTCCGTATCTCCCTTTTGTTATGTTATTTTTCTGTTTTTGTTAGATGTTAATAAAAAAAAAATTCTATTCAAACTCTATCCAAGTGGAAAATTTGATTAATTTAAAAATTGTGCAAAGACAATGTAATTAGAGACCTAGACAGTTTCTAAATAGCTTTCAGTTCCCTCCCACACAACAGGACATAAACCAGAAAATCATTTTGACTTTGATTTATAGCCTAATCTTTCTTCTAAGAATATTAACATTTCATTGTTTCCAAAAATCCAAATGTGGAAAGGCACAAAATGTGATTATATGCTATATGGGCATCAATTTACACTTACGACACTAAGAGAATTATGTGTATATTATCAACTCATCACGTAAGTCAGGTTGAAGAATTCTTTGTGCTATGAGAAGGCTTTTCTCAGATCCCTGCCCCTTCTTTAAGCATTTTCTCAATTCTAAGACAATACAGATATGTTAGAAATATAAATATGTGAAAAAAGAAATGATTATTTGGAGTTAAGCTAAAGCATGCTGAGAGGGCAAGTTACCTGTCTGGACTAAATGCATCTCCCCAAAGTTCATGTCAAAATCCTACCACCACTGTGATGATATTAACAGGTGGGGCCTTATGGTGGTAATTAGGATTAGATGAAGTTATAAGAGTAGAGCCCTAGTGAATGAGATTAGTGCCCTTATAAAAGTTACTAGAGAGCTTGATTCTTACCTCTTTCTGCCCTGTGAAGATAGGAGAAGTTGGCAGTATGCACAGATGGGCATGTTACATATTGTGTGCGTGTGTGTGTGTGTGTGTGTGTGTGTGTGTATGTGTGTACACATATATATGAGAGAGAGAAATAAAAGACACTTTAAACTTTCTATAACTGAATATGTAATTATATAGATGTTCATAAGTGTGTATGTGTGTGAGTATATTCTAGAAAGCATTTTAAAATAGTTATATTAGTTTATTTGTGGTCTAAAAATAATGATTATGGTAATCATTTGACTGTTTTCATGTGTTAAGCACTTGCTTGCAATTTCTCTAAACATTCCGAGTGTTGCATAATTTAATCTTAAAAACAACCCCAGACTCTTAACATTTCCTACCTGACCTAATATAACTTGACCACTGAGTTTGTCTTCCAATTATTGCTATATGCCAATTTTCTGGGAAGTTACCGAAGTGTAAGCTATGGGTTTCCTCACTTGTACAACCTCCTGCCAGTGTTGTGTGGGTCTCCAGCAGTGCATTTTAACATTTTAATGTCTTTTAAAAAATAATTTGGCAAAAGAGAGATATTTTAAGAGTAGAAAGTTAGGACTACCGTCTTTTCTTCTCTGACTTTCCCTCCAAACAATTTTCCCTGCTGGTAGTGATGGAATGGCCATGGGAATTTTTGGAATTTTTGGAATATTTGACTCACCAATTCTCTCGATAAAATTTGGCCGTTCCAATAATATGGCATGCTACCTTGTTAATATGAGGAAACTGACTGAGAAACAAGTGTACAAGTGATAAAACTCCAATAACTATCAATTAAGTCAAGTATATAGTGTAATAGGAATTTGATCACACAATTCAACGTTATGTAGTCAAAATTTTAAATGCTCCTGATCATGTCTTAATATAAATTTTTGTATGTTTCATAATTATCATTTATACCAAAATTTGAATGTGAATGGAAGGAATTATCCAAATAGAAACTAAAAGCATAAACAGGCAAAAAAAGTTATCAAAAACTTCTAAATATCAAAAGTGTCTCTTTTTATAAAGCAATGGAACTAAAAAAATCTCATGTTCAAAATTACAAAGGTAAAGGAAAACATCATGATAGTCAAGAAACTACAGATAATGAAATGATAATGAACAGCAGAAAAGCAAATGATCAGGATGCACCCAAACTGGAAAATTATAAGCAGACTGAAGATGAAAATTAATATAAAGACAGATATTAACTGGCTGATCAAGAGTACATGTGAAGGTGAAGAACTTAATTCTATGTATCCTTTGAGGTGTATAACAATTCTTTTATCATGACTATTTAAAAAAGCAATGATTTCATGGAAAGCCAGTATTTTTAACATGTTATCCCACTTATATTTACAGAGAGCCAAACCAAACAGCTATGTTTAAACGCATGATTTTAATTTTTTTGTTTTTTTAATGTTTCATTTATTTTTGAGAGAGAGAAAGAGAGAGAGTGAATATGAGTGGGGGAGGGGCAGAGAGAGGGAGGCACAGAATCCGAAGCAGGCTCCAGGCTCTGAGCTGTCAGCACAGAGCCCAACGCTAGGCTTGAACTAATGAACTGCAAGATCATGACTTGAGCCAAATTTGGAAGCCCAACTGACTGAGTCAGCCAGGCGCCCCAAATGCATGATTTTTAATAATAATAGTCAAGTATATCAGCTCTTCACTAGCATTTTTTCAAAACCACGTTTGAATATATTGTTTGGATGGCAATTTTTTTCAACAAGAAAGATATTACTTACATTTGATGGGCTTACAGACTGGATAAATATATGAAAAATCCTAAAACATCTTGAGGATGCCACAGAGCACAAAGCTATGTTTATTTGTGTTATATGGAAAAACATTTGTGGTATTATGAGTTTTTAAATCTAGAATATTTTTCAATCTAATTAAATATTTACTTTGCTTTTAAATTTGTTTGTTTATTTGTTTGTTTTTGAGAGTGCCAGTAGAGGAAGGATGCCGAGGGAGGGAGAGAGAGAGAGAGAGAGACAGAGGACGCATCCCAAGCAGGTTCCATGCTCAGTGCAGTGATGAAGAGCTCAATCCCACAACCCTCAGATCATGACCTGAGCCGAAATCAAGATTGAATGCTCAACCAATTGAGCCACCCAGGTGTCCCAATATTCACTTTCTTATGTAATTTGTTCTTATAATTTTTTTTGCAATTCTTAAGAGAACTGCCCCAAATTATTTAATTGTTAGGCCTCATTAAACCAGGGTCTGCCCTTTCTCAGCTCTAAGCATGCTTACCATCCTTAATCACTTTTGTCAACTGCTAGTTTTCTTGCTTTTTCTCATACATGATAATCATAGTTCCACCTCAGGGAATTTACACTTGCTGTTTCCCTTTCTCCTCCACTAAACTAATTTTCTAATGGCTGTATGTACAGCTCAGTGTCCACTTTGTTTAGAGAGCTGCTCAAGCATCACTTCCTCAGAGAGGCTTTTTCTGATTGTCCAACCAAAAAAGTAGCTTCCATAAATTTCTCTTTATTTTCTCTGCATTGTTTTTCTTCACAACATTGTTATTATTTACATATTGCATCATAATCTGTTAATTTACTTTTTTAGGGCTAATATAAATTCTATATTATAAATATAATACAAATAAAATGTTAAATAAATAAAACATAAATATAAATTACATACATTTTTGTGTATTTCATTCACTCTATGAGCTTATAACAGTGCTTGGCACATAGCCACTACTCAGTAAAAATTTGTTAAACAAATGCTTGAACACATTATTACACTGTTGTAAAAATAGAAACTAAAGGTTAGAGTGACCTATAATTTTTTAATCTATTAATCTTACTTCCCTCTGCTTTGTTTATTTTTTATTATTAAAGTGCAATTGACACTAAAAATTATATTAGTTTCAGGTGTACAACATACTGATTCAGCAATTCTATACATTACCCAGTGTTCATTACCATTGGTCACCATGCCAGGTTATTAAGCTTATTACTGACTATATTCCCTATGCTGGACTTATCATCTCCATGATTTATTTATTTTATAACTCAAAGTTTCTACCTTTTAATTCTCTTTATCTATTTTTTCCATCTCCCTACCCGTCACCAATCTGGAAACCAGCAGTTTATTCTTTGTATTTATAAGTCTGTTTCTTTTTTTTCTTTGTTGTTGATTTGTTTTATTTCTTAGATTGCACATGTAAGTGGAATCATATGGGATTATCTTTCTCTGTGTGACTTATTTCACTTAGCATAATACCCTCTAGATCTTCCATGTTGTCACAAATGGCAAGAACTCGTTCTTTTTTAAGCTGATTAATATTCCATTATATATATATAGTATACTATAGTGTATATATATATATATAGTATATAGTATATTATATATATATACACTATATATATAGTATATAGTATATAGTATATATATATAATATATTATATATATAGTATACTATAGTATACTATACATAGTATAGTATAGTATATACATAGTATAGTATATACATGTATATAGTATACATGTATAGTATATAGTATACTATAGTATACTATACATTATACTACTATATATATAGTATATATATATATAGTATACTATATACTACTATATATAGTATAGTATACTATATACTATATAGTACTATATATACAATATATAAATATACAAATATACGACATATAGTATAGTATACTATACTATATATAGTATATATATATATATAATGTATATATATAGTATATATATATGTATTCCATTATAATGGAATATATAGTGTGTGTGTGTGTATATATATATATATATATATCACATTCTTCTTTATCCATTCATCTATTTATGAGCATTTTGGCTACTTCCATATCTTGGCTATTGTAAATAATGCTACAATAAAAATAAGGATGCATTATTTCTTTCAAATTAGTATTTTCATTTCCCTTGGGTAAATTCTCAGTAGAAGAATTACTGGATGATATGGTATTTCTATTTTTAATTTTTTGAGGAGTCTATATACTGTTTTCCATAGTGGTTACACCAATTAACCAGTTACATTCCCAACATCAGTGTATGAAGGTATTTGTCCTCCCATATCTTGCCAATACTTGTTATTTCTTATCTTTGTTATTCTAGCCATTCTGACAGGTGTGAGGTGATATCTTCTTTTGAGTTTGATAGGAATTTCCCTGATGATTAGTGATATTGAGCATTTTTCAAGTGTCTCTTGGCCATTTGTATGTCTTCTTTGGAAAATTGTGTATTATGGTCCTCTGTAATTGGATTATTTGTATTTTGGGTGTTGAGTTGTGTAAGTTCTTTATATACTTTGTATATTAATCCATTATCAGATATATCATTTGAAGTTATATTCTCCTTTTCAGCCAGTTGCTTTTTTGTTTTGTTGATGGTTTCCTTTGCTGTCCAAAAGCTTTTTATTTTGGTGTAGTCTCACCAAATTTTGCCTTTTTTTTTTTTTTTTTTGCTTTTGTTTCTCTTGCACAACTTATAATTTTAAAAGCTGTAAAATGATAGAGTTAAAATTCACAGTCAGATTATTTTTTTGGACTCTTAAGATCAGTTTGTAGCCACAAAACATCTTTTTACCTTAAAAAATCCTTTAAAAATAGGCTCAACTTTGAAAAGTGAAATACATATTGTTCCTAAATTTTTAAGGCTTGACATTTAATATTCAAGATTTAAAAGTGCAATAAAATATTAAAAGATGAAAAAGTAATTTAAAATAAAAGTTAGCTTAGGCTTTCAAGGGAAAGTCTGATATCATAGTGCAGTGGTAGTCATTTATTGCTACAGCAACCTGTGAAAAAGCCACTCTATAATGACATCTTAATTTACAAAAGCAACTCTTAAAAGGGCACAATAAATATAATGTTAAAGGTAATACAAAATCCACCAAAGAGGAAATACACTGAGCAAATGAACATATGGGAAACTTTTAACCATCTTATTAATTAAGGAAATGTAAGATTACAATGCTAAATAAAGCATTTAACGCATTTAAAGTAGCAGTTTATAAAAATCACATTTCCGTGAACTGCTGGTATCCATGTAATAGAATTAACAATATGAACTATCTTTGATCTAATTAATCTAGAAATCATGAAAAAGAATTATCAAAGCTGTTCATGCAGAAAATGCACATTTTAATAAATAGTATATTAGTAAATACCTAAGAAAAACATAAAATTTTGAGTCATGTTAGAAAATTAATGAAGTTATCCTATATGTGAATGAGTGTTTCAAAGACACCAAACTGCAAAATTTGTTTTAAATTTATTATAGTGCTTGCAGGTGATTGAAACAAAGCATAAGCAAATACTTTCTGAAAGAACCAAGGTTCAACCTGGATTTCAAAGTGTCCCCACAGATAAAGTTCCTGGAAAAAATGAGATCACAATTTTAAATTAAAAAAACAAAAACAAAAACAAAAACAAAAACAAAAAACAAAAAACACACCTCACACATAAATAAGGCACTGTCTGTGACAATCAACAGAACACATCAGGAAAAGGCGTTAGGTCTTGAAATAGTCTGCCACAAAATATTGAATAAATATGTTGTCATGTTTAAAACTAGAAAGTGAGTTTGCAAACAGGAGATAATAAACTACCAAATAAATTTGGAAATAACCTGGAAATTGTTTGTATATATATTTTTAAACAAAAACTAAATGGAATCAGCAATACACATTTTAAAAATGAAGCCATATACATGATGTTATTTATAATAATATCAAAATTATTAAATATCTAGGAGTAAATATTATGATAAATGTATAAGACCTGTATATGGAAAAAATATATATTGAATAATATTGGAGAAGAAATACAAATAGAAGTATATATCGTTCCCCTAGATTTGGGGACTCAATTTTTAAAGTGTTATTTCTCTGCAAATTAACTTATTGATTCACTGACATAAAAATTACAACAGGTAGCTTAACAAGCTGAAATGTATAAGGAAATACAAAGAATCAATGATAGTCACAATGCTCTTGAAAAGTAAACTAAGTTGGAGTTATTCAACAGTTACCAAGAGTACAGATATACAGTGTGTAAGTTATTGTGATTATAGGGCTAAAGGTAGAAGTATAGACCAGTGGATGAAGTGGAGTATACAAAAACAGAATGACACATATCTAATCTCTAGGCTTAAGGAAAATATATCATTGCAAACTGGAGGAAAAATGATCTCCTCAAAACATGATGAGGGGTTAGTTGCATACTCATGTTTTACAATGTTCCAGGTTGATTACAGATATAAACATTAGAGATAAAACCAATAAACCTTCTAGAGTTAAAATTAAGAATTCTTGCTTAAAAGGCATCAATTACAGTGAGAAAAGGGAAGCCAAAGAATGTGAGAACATATTTGTAATATTATAAATGACAAGAGGCTTCAGTAAAAGAAAACAAAACAAAAGGACAGATAATGCAATGGAAAATGTCAAGAAAACTAAATAGACCTTTTGCAGAGGATGTCCAAATAGCTAGTAAACATACAAAAATGTGACTTAGTGTCATCATTGGGGAAATGCAAACTATAACCACATGGGACACTATTACAAATGAGACTAGATGACAAACATTCAAAAGGCTGACTGACAATGCCAGTGTTCTCAAGTATCTGAAAGACAAAAGAATGCTCAATAACCACTAGCAAAGGGTATAAATCGGTACAGTTGTTACCAGTGGAGTTCTCAGTCCTTGGATTCCCCAGGAGATGATTTATAAGATTTCCATGGGGATCCATGCTGGAATAAAGACAGTCAGAAGGAAAGTAGCAAGCACAAAGCAGTTTGTTAAAGTACACTCTCAAGGTTGGAGAATGGGTAGGTTCCCAGAGGTGGAACCGGCCCCTAGATTGTTTTGGAATTCGATATTAATGGGTTTCTCTGGGATGGGAAGAGCTGGGAAGTACACTGGGGTGGTCTCTAATGGAGGTTGCTTCCAATCATTTGGGTGAACTACTCCCACAAACCTATAAAGTTTGTACTGGAACCATCAAGGCAGCCTTTCTCTCTGGTGGGGGAAGGGGGCTATAACTGCAATGCAAACGTATTATAATGTAATGAGTATAGGGTTTGCCCTCGGGCAGAGGTGGAGGAGGAGAAGACAAGCTCCATAGTTATAGCTCTGGATCTGTCAGCCCCAAGGTCTTGGAAGCCTTAAGGTTGGGATGTTGTGCCCAGGGGTTTTTAATGTACAGCTTATCTATCACTGTCTTTGCCTCCAGCTCATGTCTCTATAATTCCCCTTCAAGGACTTGGGACTCTGCCTCCAGCATTCCTTCCACTGCTCAGGTCTAGTGTCTACCTAACACAATGACTTCAGAAAATTATTTGTCAATATCTGCTTTTGGACCCAGCAAACCTTTGCTCTTAGATCTTTGCTCAAAAGAAATGTCTACCCCTTGCAGCAAAAGATGGGTACAATGCTTATCTATAATACAGAAATTCTGAAAATAAATCCCATCAATAGTAAAATGTGTTGTAGGACAGGTAAATGAGGGTATACTTACACATAGGAAATATTATATAGCAATAAAAATAATAAACCACAGATACAAGCTAAAATGTAGATAAATCTCATAAATATTTTCACTGAAAAAAGCCTGATACAAAAATATTTTGTAAGATTCAATTTTTTTTTTTTATACAACTTCAAAATAGTCATTTTGAAATAGTATTAAAGATGGGGAGGAAGAAGGTGAGTATATGGGAAGGGGAAGGAAAAGGACTTCTTAGTGAGGCAAAGTTACGTGTTTCAACCTAGTTGTTAGTTGTGTCTTTTTATTCATTTTGTAATAATTTATTGAGCTGCATGCTTAGGGTTTTTTGTTTTGTTTTGTTTACTTTTTCTAATGTAAGTTATACTCTAATTAGTTAGCAGCTATAACAACAAAGTCAGAAAGCATATAAGTAACTGGAAATTATGTTTTAATAAATTATCCAGAATGCAGCATATAACAGTAAATGTGTATAAATTATTTAAAAAACAATATTGACTAAGATCCAAGGTTAATAATGCATTTATAGGTTAAAATAAGATTAAATTGTAGCATCTGGGTGGCTCAGTCAGTTGAGCATATGACTCTTCATTTCAGTTCAAGTCATGATCTCATGGTTCATGGGATCAAGCCCCACTTGGTTCCACACAGTTCAGAGTCGGCTTGGGTCTCTCCCTCTCTCTCTCTCTCTCTCTCTCTCTCTCTCCCCCTCCCCGACTCAGACTCTGTGTTTCTCAAAAAAAAAAAAAAAAAAAAAGATTAAATGTAGATAAAGTATCAAGATTCCAGTTTGTGGAAGGGACCAACAAACAATGGTCCTGGTACCAGCTAGGCGTCCCAGAATTCAAGTCATTTCTGACTCTGTCTGACACCCTGAAATAGCATCAGATTCCAGAGGTTAAGGATTCAGTTCTACAAGACTGCCCTCACCGTACCCCTTTGCCACTTCGGACATCAGCCACAAGCCCGATCATCTGTAGATTAGAAGTTCCAACAATCCCCTCTTTGAACTTCAAAGCTAGTCACTCACAAGTTTAGGTTGTTATCTGTACTTCTGACTGGCTATGAATCAGAGGTTTCCATGGCCCTCTCTTACTGACTGATCATTTTGCTAAGACAGCTCACAGAACTCAAGAGAAACATTTTACTTCCTAGGCCACTGGTTTATAAAGGGTGTAACTTAGGAGCAGCCAGATGGAAGAGATGCAAAGGGCAAGGCAAGAGAAGAGGATGCAGAGCTTTCTTGACCTCTCCCAGGTGTGTCACTCTCCTGGAATGTCCTTGTGTTCACAGCCCAGAAGCTCTCTGAAACCCTTCTTTGAGGTTTTTAGGGAGACTTCATTACAGAGTCACGATGGATTAAACCATTGGCCATTGGCACTTGATTCAACCTCCAAACTCTCCCCTCCTCAGAGGTCAGAAGGGTGGGACTGAAAGTTCTAACCCTCTGATCAAATGATTGATTCTCCTGGCAACCAGCCCTCCATCCTCTGTGAGGTCAAAGGTCACCCATTAACATAACAAAAGACTTTTGTTGGTCTCCTCTCAGGAAATTACTGGGGTTTTAGGAGCTCTGTACCAGAAAAAGAGATGAAGACCTAATATATATTTCTTATTATGAATTAAAATATCACACTAGATATGTTATAGCATCCGCATTAATCTGGAGGGGCAATTAGTTTTATCGGGCTTCAGATTGTTGTTGGTTAGAAAGAGGAAGAAACTATTTACATTTGGGCTTGGGCAGATTAATTCCTTACTTCTGGCTCACTGGAGGAATCTAAGGGAATCTCAAGAAAAGATCTCATAGGCACATGCTTTCTAATAGAAATATCCTCTACGGAAACCTTTAGGGGAAGAGGGGAACACCTCAGTAAAATGGATGAATCAAAGAATGGGGTTTCTCTTCAGCAAAGTCTCACAGATGGAAACTTCAGCCTTTATCACAAGGAGTGTAGCCCAGAACAAGAACTCAGAGTTGTCCTGACCTGAGGCAAAGGGACTGGAGTCTTCATACTCGCCCATCTGTCAGGAATTCGTCTAGGAATGCCCAGGTGTTTGCAAAGCCCTAGGTACTTTTGTGTCTTTCCTAGGTGCAAGGGAAGCAGTTTCCAGCAGCCCGAAGACAGTGCTCCAACAAAGAGCTGCAATTGCTCCCAATGGAAATGAAAGGCAGCAGGGATGGGGTGGATTGTGACACAAGAGCAGCTTCAGTGAGAGGATTTGGGAGAACACTGATATTTATTACAGTCCACTCTCATCTCACCTTCCATTTGCTCCAACCTGTCACAAATTTTTCCAGAGGGCTCTTCAAAATACATTTTGTAAAATGTCAAAAGGAGGTTGGAGAGAAAAGCTGTACTACAGTTTGCTGTAGTAGTCCTCAAGGCTAAAACTGATATTCAATACCTCCCTCCTCTACCACTTTTCCTAGATTACTTCCCATCTTCACTAATACCTCTACTTTGTACATCACTCCTTACTTTCACTAGTACCAAGTGCTTTCCCTGGGGACTGACTCATAGAATCATGTGCCCTTCTCAGACTGTGGTTGCTGTAATTTCCCATTCACAGTTGAGAACAGACATGGGAATCCCTGAGAGATGTCCCAGTGATCCAGTGATTCCTTTTTTTTTTTTCAACTTTACTTATTTATTTTTGAGAGACAGGGAGAGACAGCACGAGTAGGGGAGGGGCAGAGAGAGAGAGAGAGACACAGAATCAGAAGCAGGCTCCAGGCTCCGAGCTGTCAGCACAGAGCCCAATGTGGGGCTCGAACCCACAAACCGTGAGATCATGACCTGAGCCGAAGTTGGACACTCAATCGACTGAGCCACCCAGGCGCCCCTAATAATGACAACATTTTTAAATTAAATTAAATATTTATTTCTGCTAATATAGGCTCATTTTGGAAATTTGAATAATTTTTCTTTTGAAATATAGAAAATTTCAATTAAAAAAACTAATGGAACAATAATAAACATTAAAAGAACATATACTTTATCTAACATTTACCTACAACTGGAGAAATTATAGATATAAGTGTAAGCCAAGTAGTATTTTTATTTATTCTAATACCTGTAGGTTTCTGGGTTTTCTCTCGTGTAATTGTGGATGCATATTATAAAAGTCTAAAATTATGTAGCTTAATTTTGTTTTCTCTTAGAGTAACGAAGCTATGCTTTTTTTTTTGCTTTGTATAATAAATTTCATTTACATGTTAATCTGTATTTTCCAAGAAAAAAGCTGTAAACAGAAGATATAGACAATACATTTCAAGTCTAAAACAGACTAAATATACAAAATGAAGATAATTTAATTGCATTTCCAACATTCTTATGGACATTTATTAACCTTACCTATCATATTTTCTTAATAATAAATTATAGATGCATATATAATGGTGTGAGACCATAATTCTAAACTGAATATGAATATAGCAGGACAATGAATTATCAAAGATACCTCATTTTGGCCCTTGTATTACATAGACTTGTTACTGTTTCTCTCATTTATACAACTTCCTGAGTTACTAGCGCCATTATTCAATGAGTTATTAAAACGTGCATCATTATTTAACACTGCATTTTCTCAGTGAGTGATGCAGATAAAAGCATAACAGCATTCTGTCTCAGAGTAGTATCAGTACAGTAATTAAAAATTAAGGTGGTCCCCAAAGAGACAGTTTCAATCCTTAATACCCTAGAAGGTCAGAAATACATAGAATCTTTAAGCTAGAGAAAAGCTTTGATGAGATCTTCTGTAATAAACTCATTGAATATTGAATGGAATATTTTAAAAAATTAAGAGAGATTGACTTCCTCAAGATTCTGTTTATAGTGTCTGAAATAGAGCTAGCACTAAAGTTTATGACAGTAGCATCAGATAATCCTTCGACCTAATGACAAGTTTTAGTTATTTCTAGACAGATGATTTACAAAAGTCCTGTAATTAGTTCTAAGGTTCTCTTAAAGCTACAAGTTTTTAAGTGGTCTGGGATAATACTACCAAACATAGTATATACAAGAAGAATCAAGCTTTACCAAAAAGAAAAAAAAAACAAAGAATAGTAACACTTAATAGAAAGTAGGTTCCTACTGATATTTAACCTTACAAAAATCTAAGTTTAATCTACTATCCTATTGCTCCAGATCTGCCGTTCAGTCTTTGAAAACATTCCATCCCTATATTTTATACTGGATATTTTCATACAATAATTTTGTGAACTGTTTATTTTATTTATTCTATCAGTATTTATTAAGTCATTCACCTAATTTTAAATTACTTTTATTACATGTAAGTGCATACAAAATCACATTCACAAAATTTGTGTAAGACATACATAATTACAATGAAATTAACACATATTTATTTATGCAATATCCAGCTCAAGAAATGGAGCATTATAATAAATTTATATCCCTTTTTGTCTTTCTTGATCCTATCATCTTCTTCCCCCTCTACAGAGACAACCACTACCCTGAATTTTGTTTTTATGGTTTTCCTCTTTATTATAGTTTTATTTACATATGTCTTTGTAATCCATACATTATTATTTTGTGTTTTTCATACCGAAGGGTCTATTGTGAATCTATCCTTTTGCCACATGTTTTTTATTTCCATGGGATTATATTCCTGACAATTACTCATATTAACACATAGAGATATCATTATACATTTTCACTGCAGTATAATATTCTACTCTATACATACAATTAATTTATTACATGTGAGAACTTTACCTCAATTAATTACTATATCATTCTTAGATATTAAATAGGTCAATGTATATTTGATTATTTTAAATAGGTAAATACATTTGATGAATGCAGTGAATGGTTTTCTGAAGAACACACAGCAGTATAATGACTCTGAAAAAAAGAGAATAATTAGGATTGAAGTAAAAATACAGTGCACTTTATTCCAAAGTGCTTCTTTTATGCTATGTACTCTAAGTATTGAACCACACAACAATTCCCACAATATACTTTTTTTTTTTTTTTTTCTTTCTGGGCCTCTCCCTGTTATGTTGCCTATGCCGTGTAAGTCATTGCCCCAGGCTTGTTCATGTGAAGATCTCCCAGTTAACTTTCATTTTATGCACAAAATTTTAATTTAATGTTTTTTTAATTTTCTTTTTATTTTTGAGAGACAGAGAGAGACAGAGCATGAGCTGGGGAGGGGCAGAGAGAGAGAGGGAGGCACAGAACCAGAAGTAGATTCCAGGCTCCAGGCTGTCAGCACAGAGCCCAACACAGGGCTCCAACTCACAAATGGTGAGATCTTGACCTGAGCCCAAGCTGGATGCTTAACTGACTGAGCCATCCACGCGCCCCCACAAAATTTTAATTTAAGCTTTATTTTGTTTTTAATGTTTATTTATTTTGAGAGGGAGAGTGTATGCACAGGCAAGCAGGGGAGGGGCAGAGAGAGAGAGAGAGAGAGAGAGAGAGTCCCTAGCAGGCCCCACGCTGCCCCACAGCCAAGGCAGGGCTTGATCTCACAAACCATGGGATCGTCACTTGAGCGGAAATCAAGAGTCGGATGCCTACCTTACTAAGCCACTCAGGCACCCTTAATTTAATTTTTCAATAACTGTACTCATTTTCTAAGATTTAGCATAGCTTAGTTTGGAGCTGCACATGTCTTTTATGATAGTAATAATACATTTTTAGTAATATTTATATTCTTAGAGAACCTTAAACAGTTCCAGTAGAAAACAGTTAATGCATATTCTTTACTGTTTAAAAATAATCTCTGAGTGCTGTGTAAGCTGTCCTGTGATAAACATCAGTATTCTCATGTGATTCCAAAATCTCTAATTTCCTAAATTAGTATACTTAAGATATAATATTCATTTATTTTTTCCCAAAATTTACCATAACATATATCATTATTTTGACTGGAAAAAACATAAAGGTTTCTTACAAATGTATAATATAGTTTCAATTGCCCTTGCTGTGTCTTAGTTTGGGGTTATTTCTTCCATTACCAGAATTTTTTGATGAATGTTCTACTTGTTAATATTTAAATTGTTTTTTCTGCTCCAGGGATGTAACACTCTTACAAATAACAAAGAGTAATAACACAAAGATAACAAGTTTATCTCAACTCTCTAACCTTTTCCTTTTTGTAATGATATCTACCCACTCTCTTGATAATTGCCCTGAAGATATTTTTATGCTGGTAAATGATAACTTTTCAAGATCCTCCTTAGAAAAAACTTTTTCAAAATTGTTTCCCCTTTCAAGTTCACTAACTCCATAATTGGCTGGTTGCTTTGACTTTGGCATTTTGCTCCACACTTACACAAAAGTTGGAAACCAATAATAATGTTTCCATTCAGTCTGACAGTTTCATATATAGACATTCTTTTTTCTTTGTTTCCTTGACTAACACTGCTTGTGGCCAATCATTTCATCTCAGTTATCTTTCTTCTAGTTTCTGTTTCTTTGTGATTTAATCTGTGATGAGGTTTGTCACTTTCCAGTCTTCAAAATCATGGTGACATTTCTTCCATCACCACATTCTCATTTTATTTATTCTTTATATTACTATAACAAAAAATCACATATTTACATGTTCTCTTTTAAATAATAGCTTGTAAAAGGTGACAGAAAAGCTCATCTCCAAAGCATCATTTAGAAAGAATTCTGCAGTTCATCCATCACTTCTTCATTGGTTATGTTCCTGGTTGGTCTTAAAGGTATTACAGCATTGTTTCTCCTTCACCCTAGACAGTTGTATTATGGATTCAGAGAAGGAGAGATTATATTCCCCACTAGGAATCAAGAAGTATGTGCCCGTAGGAAACAGAGCTGACCTCTCTCAACTAGAAATCTTTTCTCTTAAGAATTGCCTGTGTACCACTGTGGCTTGTTAAGCTGACTGCCATCCCTGAAATGCCTGTTCACAGAGGTTTCCAAGGATACACTAGTACAAACCTTTTCTTACATTAAAAGGGAGGTAATAATATCCATGCTGCAATAGCCTAAAAGCCACTGGTCTTTTAGAATATCCAACTTCCCCTGTATGAAATTACATTCCATCTGATTTTGAAATATTGTGTAGGTTTTCCTTTTTAAAGATAAATTTTCTTAGCAACTAAGTCATTCATTTTCCCCCACCCATGATTAGGGCTGAAGAGTAACAGTGAGAGAGGAGTACAGGTGACAATGTGCATGAGTCTTCATGTTCCTACTGCCACCACCAATTCCAAAGCTAAGTATCTTCAGTCAGTATCTTCACTGCTATTTTCCTTGAATCCATCAGGACTAAGATCATCATGATCTTATTCCTTGATTTTAACAATGAATGTAGCAAGTCCCTGAATCCCAGGTCATCTTTTGCTTCTCGTGCTCCCATCCTATCCCTTTGAAGCCCAGTACATCCTGATTCTGTCCCCTGCATTCACTGCACACTCAAACTTTAATCTTGCTCTCTATGCTAATTAGTGATTTCTTCTCTGAATTCCCCCTTAATTTGCCAGGTCTGTTAAAAACCTGCCCCCCTCTATCTGTATCTTCTATCAGGATGTTTTGTCCCCTGAAGCCCCCTGAAGATATGGCTGTTTCCTCTTCCTGTATCACTTGTTACAGTGGGCATCAGGTGTAGTAAGTGTCCTGTTAGCTCATTTTTGCTTTCTGAATGTTGTTCTTTCTTTATTTCTAAATTATCCAGTTTTGAATCTCATATCATTAGATGATATAAGTAACTATGCCTAACTGTTCTTACTAACTAACTAACACTTGGATCATTTGTCCTTATTATTCAGGGATTTTTAGGTCCTCATTGTCACTATCTCCAACACTACTCTCATAAAAGTGCTGGGTACTTTCCAAAGGCACAGTGTAGATAAAGCTTCCATATCCTAGATTCTTGTTTCTTACACCCCCCTCCTCCAATGATCCAGTACTCTACATCAGCCTTATAGTTCTATGCTCATAAAGCTAGGCCTTTTCTTTCCAAAGATCTCAATCATTTCATAATCTACATCTCACTCCTGATAACCGTCTCCTATCTTTACAATTCACCCACTTCACAAACCTAACATTTCTCCCACCACACTAGTTCTGTTATCCAAAGCCCTGTCTTCTTTTCGTTATGCCATATCCTTTGACATCCTCACCCCCTTACTTACCTAGTTTAAATTCTGTGTTCAGTAATTAAAATAATTCCCTTCCATACACTTTTGACAACGTGGCCACCTTTCACTTTTGTTGTAGTTTTCTGGCAAAATCATAACACTAGTTAATTCCAGTTAACCCCCAGCTAAAACAAAGACAAAACTTCTCTGAGCACACTTTTGCCACCAAATAACACCCCATTTCATTACTTCCACCGATTATACTAATGTCTTTAATTCTTTTAGTCTCGTTTTCCAATCAAGATTCCCTAACAGGATTTTGCTGCCACCTCTCCACTGCAACTATTTTTATAAGCATAACCACAATCCACACACTGTCAGATTTAGCTTTTTGAGCACAAAACAACATTTTATCACTCCTTCAACAATGTTAAATTTCTTCTCTTACCTTGGAGGACTAGTTGGTCTTATTTTACTGATCTTTTTTGATTTTGTCTCCTCCTTCCCCCTTAGGCCTTTTTACATTGGAATATCTTGGATTTAAGTAAGTCCCTTGATTTTTTTTTTTTTTTCCTCCTGTCTATCTCTACACACCATCTTGGTGATTTTGCACATTCTTTTGTCCAAAGTTAGGTCTATAGTTGAGACAACTCTTATAAACCCCATAGTCAGATGTCAAGTTGTCTATCTGATATCTCCACTTGTGTATCTAATAGATTATCTAATTCAATATGTCCAAAATTAAGTGGCTTCCCATCTCCAAAACCTTAGTTCAAATTGTCTATCTGAATCTGCCTTCCGGTTACTCAAACCTAACCTAGGAACAAATCTGATTCTCTCTTTCACAATCCATGTTCCCTTTGTCATGAAATCTTGTTGACTTTAATTATGAAATATAACCAATTTATCCAGTCTTTTGTTTATGATTATTAATTTTTGTTTCTTGCTTAAAAACCTTTCTATATGTGGTAATGATATTCCCCTGTTTACTTGTAGAATATTTATTCTTTTTAGGTCTATAATCCATGTGGAATTGATTTTTATGGTGTGGGAAATGTTTTCAGTTTCTATTCACCACAAGACCCATGCAGGAATGTTCATACCATAATTAGTCATAAAAGCCCAAGTCTGAATATCATTAATAAATTAAGAAATGATCATATATTTATGCAGTGTAATATTATTTAGCAATGACATGGATGAACCTTCCAGATATAATTTTAAAATTTAAAAATGACACAAAATGCTGGGATGAACACTGGGTGTTGTATGTAAGCCAATTTGACAATAAATTATATTAAAAATAAAATAAAAATAAATAAATAAATAAGTAAATAAATAAAAATGACACAAAATAATATAAACTGTATGGTTTAGCCTACATACATATCGAAATAGGGAAAATTAATCTGTGTCAATAGATGACAAAATAGTGTCGTGATTGTTTTGAGGGGAGTGGTTTACTGGAAGAAGGAATGAAAGGGCTTTGTGAAATTCTGGAAATGTTTTACAACACAATCTAAGAGGTGTTAAGTAGATGTTTATATGTATTAAAATTCATCAAATATATACTTAAGATGACCTACTTTACCAGATGTTTGCTATACTTGAATAAAAACTATATTTCTATTTCTATTTCTACACCTAGGCATCCGTCTTTCTACTGCATCTATTTCTCCAGCTCTGGTCCTATTAGCAAACTCTTTCCTAGATAACTATGCTGTGGTAGGGAAAATAATACCCCTCCCCAAAGACATCAACTTCCTAATCCCCCAAATCTGTTCTTTTGTTACCTTCATGGCAGAAAAGACTTTGAATACCTTATTAAATTAAGGATCTTGAGATGGAGAGATCATCCTGGATTATGTGGGGAAGTCCAATGTAATCACAAGGGTTATAAGAGGGAATAGGAGGGTCAGGGTCACAGAAAGAGATGTAATAATGGAAGCAGAGGTCAGAGTGATGCCGTTGCTTGTAAAGGGGCTACAAACCAAGAAATATAGCCAGACTCTAAAAGCTGGAAAAGATAAGAAATAGATTCTCCCCTAGAGCCTTCAGAAAGAATGCAGTCCTTATAATACATTGATCTTAGCCCAGTGAAACTGATTTAGAATTTTTAACCTCCAGAACTGTAACAGAATAAATTTGTGTTGTTTTAAGACACTGTTTGTATTAATTTGTTACAATAGAAACTTAATATACCTTCAAAGATGAAAACATATATTTACTTTTATATCTATGAAGTTCATGTTCTTTTTTTTTTTAAGTTTATTTATTTATTTTGAGGGTGGTGGGGGAGAGGCAGAGAGAGAGGGAGAGAGAGAAACCCAAGCAGGCTCACTTTTAGCGCAGAGCCTGATTCAGGACTTGATCTCATGAAATGTGAGATCATGACCTGAGTCAAAATCAAGAGTCAGGTGCTTAATCAGCTGAGCCACTCAGCCTGCCCTGAAGTTCCTGTTCAACACAAATGTCAGAGGAGTTCTTTTTACACATAAGTAAGATCATGTCTAAGCTATGTATAAGTAAGCTTCTCAGTTGAGAATTCTGCCATTGTTTCCCATTTCACTCAGAGTAAAAGTTAAAGTCCTTAAATTATGTGATCTCTTACTTTTCTGATTTCCTCTCTTGCTATCTCTCATCCAACCACTATGAGTCCCTTCCTATTTTTCAAATACAGCAGTCACACTTTATTTAAGGGTTTGTTTTCTACTTATATTTTCTCCCTGGTACAATATGTAGATAAATACCTTATCTCCTTCAATTATTTGTTGATTTTCACCTTTTCAGTGAGAATTCTGTGGAATTGCTCCTTCCCTCACCCATTGTCTTTCCCTGATCATTCCATGCTCTAAATTTTGGTTTGTTTTATTTTTCCATTGTAATGTTTATAATATTATGGCCTAATATAACAGTATCCATTTATTATGCTTCTTTTTCATCGTCTGTGTAGCCAGATAGAATATGAATTCCATAAAAGCAGCGATTTTTGTCTTCGAAGTAACATAAGTGCTTACAACAAATATTTGACTTACAGTAGATGCTCAACACTTTTTGATAAACAAAAACATTTATTGAGGGTTATCTTTGTGGTAGGTACTGTATCATGTGGTATATTTAAAGGAGCAAATAAAATAAGTAGAGTGTCTATCTTTACTGAAGCAAAACAGGGAAGAAAAGGCAATTAATCAAATGATACAAAATATGATATATGAGGCCAAATATATTACATGAATATATGGAAAGTCAGCTAATTGTTTTTTGGGCATCCGTGAGGATTGCCTCGAGGAGGAATATGCAACATGAAAAATGAATGGATATTTGCAAGATGAAAGATGACAGGATGAGGCAGTGGAAAGTATTTCAGGCACATCAAAAATAAGTGCATGAGAATGAAAATGAGATAAAGCATGTCTGAAGTCACTAAATTTGGTGAATATAGATTGAAAAGAGAGGTCACTGATGAATTATGATGAAAACATGAGGAATGTTCATACCATGTAAAAAATTTTTAGGCCAGATATAATGATTTGGGTATTTATCTAAAAGCAACAGGGACACATTGAATGGTTTTCAGCAGGGTAGTGAAATGATCAAACAGCTGTTAAAGAAAGATAACTCTGACTACAATGTAGAGGATAAGTTTAAGAAATATAAAACTGGAGGCAAGGAAATTAATTAGGAAGATCTCTCTCAAGCAATTTAAGAAATAATAGTGGATTTTAGAAGCTACATGGGATTCATGGACTAATTTGACAGATTTTCAGACTTGGTTATTTTCTATAAATGGGTAGAAAAAGAAGAAGGTAAGAATAATTGCTATTTCTCAGATTTGTAGTTGTTATAGCAGAAGCAACAAATTAGAAACAAGGATGGCAGATAAACAAATTTGAAAATCATCATTTTAAGGTAAGTGGATGAATTCCAGTGTTTACTGTAAAGTGTGAGGGAAAATGAAGATCTAATGAAGAACCTGAAGACTGCCAACATTTCAGTAAAGACAGATAAGTTCATAAAGATTCACAAAAGGTACCATGGAATGTTCAAGGAAGTAGAAAGAGTGTCAAGGGATATGATATTTTAAAGACTTGGCCAGGGACACCTGGGTGGCTCAGTCAGTTAAGTGGCTGACTTCAGCTCAGGTCATGATATCACAGTTCATGATTTTGAGCCATGCATCGGGCTCTGTGCTGACAGCTCAGAGCCTGGAGCCTGCTTTGGATTCTCTGTCTCCCTCTCTCTCTGCCCCTCCTTTGCTCATGCTCTTTCTGTGTCTCAACATAAATAAACATTAAAAAAAATAAAAAAAAAAAAGAACTGGCCAATTGTTTCAGTTATTGCAAAGAGCTCAAGTGAGGTGAGGTCAGATTAATGTTTATGTTTAATTTTGTTTAGCAATAATGGTATCTCTGATGACCTTGGAAATAATGAAGTCAATGGAGTGATGGCCATGGATATGAAGAAAGTGAAAAAGCAGTGAAAATGACTGAAGAATCCAAGAATTTGAGAGAAACAGAGATATAGCAGTTACTGAAATAGACCAGGTTTATAGGTTTGAGACCAGCTCTTTGCTTTTCTGTTTTATCTTGAGTTATTTTTGAGAGAAGACTTGAGGTTAATCAACCAAAAGGGAGTAAAAGGGGACAGGTTTATTCTCCCACCTGAAACAAGAGGAAAGCAGATAATATATATAAAATGATGGTCTGCAAAACACTGAACATCAGGCAACAAAGGGCAGTGATTCCTGAGAAACACAAGACAAAAATTCCAGATCTATTATTGCCTTGGGTTCCTACCTGAAGAGAATTTCCAGGAAATGCACAGGGAAAAGGAACTCAGGCAAAACCCAGCAAACTGTCTGAGTTGAAGAGGTGGAGAGTCTGAGGAAAGCCAGGCAGCTACTATTTTCAGGGCAGAGTGCCAGGGAGGAGAGACCTGCACAGAGAACTCCAGAGATCTGTGGACTGGACCATTCCCTCTGATCATTCAGCAGAGTGTTGATCTATGCATATGTATGAAGAAATTGCCCAAATCCAGTGAAAGAACCAAATGAGAGGATTAGAGGAAACAGAGCTCAGCACTCACATGGGGTTGAGCATGGTGACTATTTCTATCAGTCAGGCTGGAATATTTCATAATTCATGGAGTCAAGAGTAAATGTAGTCCTCATAAAGGCTTCACATCACTAGTGGAGAGTAACTAGTCTAGTTTTACTTATAGTTGTTTTTTAAAGCCGGACCCAAAAGGATCAAACTAACTGTATCCAACAACATTTACAATAATACTGAATTACTGCTCAAGAATATTTATATGAATACAAATATACCCAGCATTCATCAAGGTAAAATCACAATGTATGGAATCCAATAAAAAATAGCTTGCTTCCCAAAAAAGCATTACAAAGCCAGAATGAAGATAAACGTCATTAGGGTAAACTGACTCAGAAATAACGCAGATAATAGAACTAGTAGTCGAACATTTAAAAATTTTTTTTTTCTTTTTTTTCAACGTTTTTTTTTTATTTATTTTTGGGACAGAGAGAGACAGAGCATGAACGGGGGAGGGGCAGAGAGAGAGGGAGACACAGAATCGGAAACAGGCTCCAGGCTCCGAGCCATCAGCCCAGAGCCTGACGCGGGGCTCGAACTCACAGACCGCGAGATCGTGACCTGGCTGAAGCCGGACGCTTAACCGACTGCGCCACCCAGGCGCCCCAAGTAGTCGAACATTTTAAAACACTAAGTATAACTATATTTATGTGTACAAAAAGTTAGAGAAATGATCAAATATGTTAAGACAAGAAAGATATAAAAAAAGATTCAAATCAAATTTCTGGATATGAAGCTACCTAATCTGACATGAAACATGAACTTGATGGGCTTAATGGCAGCTTAGACATTACAGGATAAAAGATTAGTGCATTTAAATACATACCAATAGAGGTTATCCAAAATGATAAATGGAGATTTAAAAATGAGTAAAAAAATAAAAAGCATCACTGAGCTGTGGGGCAATTTCAAGTGGCCTAAAACATGTAATTCAAGTCCCTGACATGTGACAGGGGCTAACATTTGCAAATATAACAGGAAAATATTTCCCAAAACTGATGAAAATGACAAACACAAATCTAAGAACTACAATGATCCCTAAACACAAGAAGCATGAAGAAAACACCATCATATCTATCACTCAAATCCAGTGATAGGTAGAAAATATTAAAGCAGCCAGAGCAAAAGACACATTACATACAAAGGAATAAAGATAAGGATGACAACAGCTTTCTCATCAAAAATGATGCAAATGAGAAGAGAGCAAATCAACAACTTTAAATATCTGTAAGGAAAAAAAAAATTTTGCCAGCCTAAATCTATTCCCAGTGAAAATATATTTCAAAACTAAATAATTTTAAGAAGGTGTTTTGTAACATACAAAAAGTAAAAGATTCATTCCTGGAAGACTCACATTATAAGAGAAAGTATAGGAAATCCAGTAGGAAGAAAGAAAATATCACCAGATGCAAAAATGGTTTTGCACAAAAAAAAAGCAGAGCATCAGAAATACTATCTACTTTGGTAAATGTATAATTTTTTTTATTACTTAAATCTATTTTAGGCAATATATTATTCAAAATAAAATAATACATAAAAATAACAATTCACTGTGGAGTTTAGGCAATATTTACATATAAAGTTAATAACCCCCCCTCCCAAAAAAACCCATAAATATCAGGAAGTGAGAAATCAAAACATACACTTGCAAAGTTCACTATTGATACTATCTTAAAATGGTATCCTATTGGTTAGAACTGAACTGTTAGCTCAATGATGAATGCTATAATCTCTAGAGAAACTACAACATTTAAAAAAAAAGGATTATAACTAATATGCCACAAAAAAAAACTAAATGGAATCATAAAAATACTAAATTATTTCCAAAGAAGGCAGAAAAAAAGAAAAAGTGGAACAAAGAAGAGATTTCAGCAAATGATAGATTTGTACCTAACCATGTCAGTAATCACATTAAATGGAAGCAGTCTAAGCACCCCAATTAAATAAAAAAGGAAGATTTAAATATAAAGACCTACCTACTTCAAAGGTAAAGTTGGAGTTAGTATGTTAATATTCAAGCAGATTTCAGAGAAGAGACATTTATTTACCTGAGATAAAGGAAGTCCTATCCTAATGATAAGGGGATCAATTCATCTAGAGGGACGTAACAATCCTAAATGGTCAAACATATAACAAGGAGCTTTACGATACATGAAGCAAAACTGATAGATAAGCAAGGGGAAAACATTTTGCACAATGATCTACAATTATAATCATATATTTAATTTCTCATCTTGTGATGAGTTTAGTGGAAATGAAATATTCTTTGCTAAGCCCTGCCAAAATACATATTTAGGAGACAAAAAAATGTGTGCCTCTGAGTTTGAGAGTGGTTTTTGTTGTACCTGGATGTGGAAGTTTTTTAAGGACCAGGTGGTTGGGTGAAACAAGCAATATTTGGAGAGTGCTAGCAAAAGTGAAAAGAACCTCAGGAAGTCATTTAGCAGAAGCTTGGTGTTAGTAAAGAAGAGATCAGAGGTGGGGGTGGTGCCTGGGTGGCTCAGTCCCACTTCAGCTCAGGTCATGGTCTCACAGCTTGTGAGTTGGAGCCCTGCACTGGGCTCTGTGCTGACAGCTCAGAGCCTGGAGCCTGCTTCAGATTCTGTGTCTCCCTCTCTCTCTGCCTCTCCTCCACTCGTGCTCTCTCTGTCTGTCTCTCAAAAATAAAAAATAAACATTATTTTTTTTTAAAGAAGAGATCAATAGAAGCTTAAAAGAATATGAAGAGCATGCTAATAGGGAATTGTTAGGAACTATAGAAAAATAAACCATATCACCTGAAAAATAGAAAATATGACTAATGATTCAGCAAATATTTCAAGGTAGAATGTTTAAATCACCACTTGAAATTTTTCACTGGCTATGATAAAATGATAGATGAGAGAGATGAGCTGAAATTTAATTATTCCATTTTTAAGTAAAATTTATAAGAAATAGAAAAACAGTATAGAGTTCAAAAATAAAATTAAGTTTCACATTTCCAGGTCTTCCCATGTTTTCAAATTAAGAAAAGGCTTTAGAGCAAAGGTGAAGTGCAGAATGGGACTTTATAAAATGTCAGAAAGGCATAAGATGGTTCCTCAGGGAACTATTCTGTTAGAAAAATGTTCCCCTCAGGATCTCAAGGATATGTCCTACAAATCGCTTCTCTTAAACAATAGACCTTCTAAGAACATAATGTGTTGGCCTTAGCAGCTTTACAGCTTTACAAGAAGTTTAAGGGAAAGCATGGATTATGTTGATGAGATTTTTGAGTACTGGGGATAGGCCAGACTGCAGTCCGGGTCAGCTTGAAAAACTCAAGACGTAGGACACTATATATGAACGCTTTAATGGAGATCCACCCCCCCATCCCAACCCCCATCCTGAAATCAGAATAGTTTACCACTTGGAATTCTGGAAAATAACTCCTCAAATCAGATCTTTGTTTTCAAAGGATACACAGTTTAGGGGGAAACACTTCATAGGTTGTAATTCACAAGGCTCTGAGGTTTGGAGAGGGAAGAGAATCACATATCTTCATCTAGCCAGCCCCAATGTTTTTATCAGCTTTTCATGTTTCCAGGGCTTTCCTACAGCCCTGATTTTACTCTGGAATACACTAGCACTGGAGACTTGAGTTACTGTTAATATGGGATGTAACTCATTTTCCCACGGCAGTGGATGGAAAGAAGTGAAGCAAACTCCACCAATTTCTTTCTTATCATAGCTTTTACAGCCTGCTTCCTGCCCCAGGATAAAGCCTCTACTCTGATCTCACATTCTAATTCAGAATATTTCTCAAAATTTTCTTATTTCTTCCTCGGTTGCAGAAAGGGTAGCTTATTCAGCATTCAATTAAAATTTAGATTTTCCATATTCAATGTTCCATGAATGCAACCTTGTCCATATGTCTTTGGTGTTGGATTTATCTGCTTCTTTATTTTACATTGAGGTAGTTGATACTGATAGGTTCTAATTGCAATTGTTGCTTTAGCATTTGAGACATTGATACTTAAACTTCCTCTAGTAATTAACAGAAATATATCTCTATCTATATAGAGATATTTAGATATCAAGAATGAATCTTTTTCATCTCATAGAGCAAAATATAAGAATCTGTTAGAAAATCCATATTTTTGTTAAAGTTCTGGCAGTTAGGTTCTAACAAGACGCCTGGACTCCAGCAAAAAAGGAAATCATGGCCAGCTGTAAGGAAGTCAGGGGCCTGTCCTGGCAACACTCCAAACAAAACCACAAGAAACACCATCAAAGGAGACAGGCCCAAGATGGCTGATACAGTAGGCCAAAGTTCATATTATTCCTTCATTATACTATATTAACATACAAAAATCTCCTCCCTGAAGGTGCCATGACAGGAAAACCCTCACCAAATAAGGAAGGAAAAGTGCATAACCCACATTCCTGGAAGACACACCCTGCTTCCAAGAAATCGTTGCCTCAAGAAATGAAAATTTCACCCCTTTGTCAACAACTGTCAATAAAAAAATAGAAGCCCAAACCCCAGTGGGCTCCGTTCCCCTTTGAGCTCACCCACTCTCACATCTCCAGAGTGTACTTTTACTTTAATAAATTTTCCTGGTTGTACTGCTTATCAACTGTGTCATGTCTGCCCTTGAATTCTTTCTTCTGGCAAGACCAAGAACCTCTGGCAACATCTCTGAAGGGGCTGGATTGAGGCCTTAGGGCCCAAGGTCTCCTTGGTTCACCCAACAACATTTTCATTGATTACCCTTTTAAATCCTTACATAAATTACTTCTTCAAAAGAGGATAGTTTTCTACTTTATTTTGTTCTCAAATTGAAAAGAAATATTGCTATGGAAAAAAATTTCCCTCAGCCTCATCCTCTGTGGTATTCCTCCCCTCAGTTTCCTTATGAGTTGTGAAAACTGAAAAATAGAAGCATTACCATTGAAGACATACTAAAACATTATGTTTATTCATTTTCATAAATAAGTGAAAGAGGGGTTTAATATATGCTTGACTCAGTAACAACATAGAAGTAATAAATTACTTCAATAATGATATTCCCATAACTAGATATGATCATTTCACTTCAGTTTAATTCAGACTATAGATAGATATAGGTAATATAGGTAGAGGATATAATAATAAAGTCCTAATTAACCTTATCAGCTCAAGAATTATGTTTCTGCTTCACATAAATTGTAATTTGAACATTATATTCTTCCTCGGTTCTGCCATTTTTGTTCAATTTATAAGGTGTTTCTATTAATTTGAATATCCTAGCTTTGCAATCCGAGTCTTCATATATGTTTCTTATTAATTTTTTTTCTGTGGAGTACATGTTTAAATCTTTCTTTATTTATATTAAACTGATGCAGCCCAGTGTTAGAATTGGTTAAGCTTTACCTACTATTCAGATAAATGATGAGATATGACTACCATTGTCCCTTTGGGGAAAAAGTATGTTCCCTTTCAATGAAAAAGACTCTATGTTTCTGAAGTGATCAGTGAAATGAACCTTCTGGGGGCTAACAATGTACAGGCAGGTGGTGCTGACAAGTAGGGTAGTTAAAAATTTAAGACAGTTCCTCAGAAGAATAAAAGAAATTAAATTTGTGAAGGTCACATCTGGACATTGTAACTTTCAGACAGATTGCGCTTCTTCACCTACCACTGGGAATCTAAATAGTATCATAGCATAGAGCTAAATAAGCCATTTTCTTCCCGATATATTTTATGACTGCTCTACATATTAATAATTCTTCTTCCCCTCTGAAATTATGCATTCTATAGTAGGATATTTCAGTTTGAAACATTACCTTTCACTTTTTTTCCAGACCATAAGATCAAGCTATATTATTCATGTGGGTTTTCCAGAATCTACAATTTCAGTCCCTTTTCCATGGCTGACTTCTTGTTTAGGTTGATTACAGCAATAGTTAAATGTTGACTGCTCAATGTTTTTGTACCTACTTCCAATATTGCCAATGCTTCTCAGAGTTGCTACACCTGGAGTGGAGCTGTTTCCTACGGGTAATGTCTACACTTTCTTGTTCCAATTTGACCAATTCTCTAGTCTAAAAAACAAAACAAAAACAAAGACAAAAAAAAAACTTTTAATGTTTAATGGACAGCCGAACATTTTGACTATACTTATTCATCTATGAATCATTTAGCTATATTATCCAAGTGTGCAAAGTTTGCATTATACTGTATATTTAACAAGTTTACAACTTTAGATTGGAAATAATTTGAGGGTTCTGCTATTCAGAGTACAGAACATTTACTGAATATTATACCCTATTTATAGAAATATTTCTTTGAATTTTCTTCTGTTGCTATAAGTGTTCTATGGCACTTGTTTCAGTCAATTGATTACCAACTCCACTTTCTGCAATTTTAAATCTTTTTCACAACGTAAGGTTCTTCTTTTCATGCAGCCCAAGCTCCAACAGAACTAATTGTGTCTAATATTAGAGACAATTGACTGCCTTCTTCAGTAAGTCACATGCCACAGAAAATCACTATTGTTGACATTGTTTCAAATATTTAATTGAGGGATTCTCCAAAATTCTATGAATTGTGAACTTTCCTTTCCAGAGAGAACAGCCATATGGAAGCATGCAGGTAATTAGGGTAACTGGATGGAAGCAGGCAGATAACTAGGGTAATGGCAGTAAAGCATCCACTTCAAATTACAGTATGAACTTAGTGCAGTAGTTTCTTATTGCTACTATAACACATTATTACACATTTCATGGCTTAAAACAACATTAATTCATAATCTTACATATATGGCCATCCAAAGTCTGAAATGGGTCTTGCTGGGCTAATCAAGGTATAGACAGAGCTGTGTTCTTCCTGGAAGCTGTAGGGGAGATTCTGTTTCCTTACCCTTTCCAACTACTGGCCCCCTCTTTAAGAGAGCAATGTAGCATCCTTACATCTGACCCTGTTATTCCCTTCTGCCTTCTTCTTCCACATTAAAGGACTTTGTGATTACATTGGGCCCACACAAGTATTCCAGGATAATCTTTTTATTTTAATGTCAGTTGATTAGCAATCTTAATTTCATTTGCAACATTAATCTCTCCCCCACCTTGTCATGTAACAAAACATATTAGAGGCTCTGGGGATTAGAGCATGGACATCTTTCAGGGTGATTATTCTGTTATCATACTTTGTAAGAGTAATTGACTTTAGAGAACTTTCACATTTCTAGCCATTCTGATATATGAATACATATAGATATATAGATAGATAGATAGAGACAGATATAGATACTTATATCTATATAATCTATGAAAATTTTAGATTTATAGTAATTACAATATTTAAATAAATACATTCAAGATCTATCTACCTACCCATTGACTTTGGAAACCAAATTTGTAAGGTTTTTAATTGACCTCAACCACTGTCTATTTTACATTGGTCATGTTACTTAAACTCACAGAAAAATAACAGTAACACCAAAATTGCACAGTTGGTTTGAGAAATAGAAGTACTTACTATAGCAGTTCATATAAGAGCTTAATAAATGACATAGATTATTATTTGTGCTGAAAACTGATCTAAACAATATGTGATTTAAAAAAAACTGTAAACATTTTCTTTAACTATAATATACTGTACAAAGTAGTGAACAACTCTCTGAAACTTCACAAATTGCACATACCTGTTAAATCCACATCCATAGCAAGAAACAATATTATTAACAGCACAGACCCTCATTTATACTGTATCACTTCTTAGATAATTCTTATTCTGCCCACTCAGAGTATAAATTATATTTATCTGTTTTTGTACTTTAAATTAAATGATGCCTAGATTCTCTTTTGTGTCTAACTTCTTTGGCTCAACATTATGTCTCTCAAACTCATCCATATGTTTGTGCATAGTTATGGATGTTTTCTATTATTGTTCTATATTATTCCAGCATAATATTCTACTCTACATTATATTCCATTGAATATAATACAATTTTTGATACATTGTTTTCTGATAGGCATTTGAGTAGTTTGTTATTTAGGTATTACACAGTGTCATTCTCAACATTCGAGTACTTAGGTCTTTCAATTAACACATGTATGCTTTTTGCTAGTCTTCGATCCAACGCTAAACCTAACTAGCATTGGATTTGTTAATGGATGTGTTAGAATAATGCCCCCCTAAAGATGTCCACATCTTAATCCTTGGAACCTTTGTTACCTTGGAACTATATGTTACCTTAAATAGCAAATAATTTTGCAAATATGATTAAATTAAAGATCTTAATATGGGGAGATTATCCTGGATTATCCAGATGTGCCCAATTTATTCACAAGAATTGCTAAGATAGGAGAACTTTTCTTGGCTGAGTTCCAAGTGAAAGAGAAATGTGATTACAGAAGAACCGTAAAGTGGAATGTAAACTCGCTGACTTTGAAGATGAATATAGGAGTCCAAAAGCCAACAAATGACAGTTTGTAGAAACTGAAAAACACAAGGAAATGATTCTCCTCTAGACCCTCCAGAAAGGAACTGTGCACTGCCAACACCTTGATTGAGATCTGACATGGATTCTAACCTACAGAATTGTAAGATAATATATTTGTGTTATTTAAAGCTGCTAAATTTGTGGCAGTATTTTATAGAAGCAATAAAAACGAATACACTGGATGATTGAGGAGTCTCATGTTTAGCCTTTATATGTATACCTCTCAGCATATGATTAAAATGGTTGTTCAAATCACAGTTCAGCCAGATGTGTGTGAAAGTTCCAGTTTCCTCTCATCCTCACCTAAACTTACTTTTTTTTTTTTTTTGTATTTTTATTCTGGTGAATGTGGGATGTTATCTATTATAGTTTTTAATTTGTATTACCCTAGTGATTAATGACACTGAGAACATTTTCATATGTTTACTGGCCATGTGAATATACTCCTTTGTAAAGTGTCTTTAAGTCTGCATGATTTAAATTATTTTAAATGTGTTGAGGTTCTTTTTGTCATATTACTGTCTATTTAAAGTCTATGTTTAATAAGCAAAATACAAATAAATATTTTAACCTTTTACTTGTATTAAATCCATCCCATTTATTAAATAATTGATATTTCATTTCGCTGCCAGTTTATTATTTCCTATTTAACACATCTGTTGTCTTTTGTAAAAAATCTGCTTTATTGAGATATAATTTACATTTTAAAATGCATTCATTTTCAATATAGGTCTCATGAGTTCTAAAAAATGTATACACTCAGGACTATCACCAAATTAAGATGTAAAACACTTTCTTCATCCCAAGAAAGTACCATCGTGCCTTTTTGCAATCAACTTCTTATAACCTCTGGCACTAGGAAATAATCTACTTCATGTTACTATAACTTTGTTTGGTCTTTTCTTGATTGCCAGATAAATAGAAACTTGCAGCTTCAATTATTTTGTGTCTGGCTTCTTTTACAAAGCATAACAGTTTTGAGATGCAGTTGTATTGTTATGTAAATTAGTTTGTTATTTCTTTTTTTTCAATATATGAAATTTATTGTCTAATTGGTTTCCATACAACACCCAGTGCTCATCCCAAAAGGTGCCCTCCTCAATACCCACCTCCCACCCTCCCCTCCCTCCCACCCCCCATCAACCCTCAGTTTGTTCTCAGTTTTTAAGAGTCTCTTATGCTTTGGCTCTCTCCCACTCTAACCTCTTTTTTTTTTTTCCTTCCCCTCCCCCATGGGTTTCTGTTAAGTTTCTCAGGATCCACATAAGAGTGAAACTATATGTAGTTTGTTATTTCTTAACTCAGAGTAGAATCCTATTGTATGGATATACCACAATTTGCTTATTCATTCACCTTTTTGTTTTAATGATTATCCAGTAGAGTTAATATGAACTTTTTTACACAAGTACTTTGTGTATGAACACATTAGCATTTCTTTTGGGGAATTATCTAAGAGTAGAATAATGGTGCATATAGTAACTTTACATTTAACTTCAAAAATGACTACCAATTTACTCAGAGGTTGTTAAAATTTTGCATCCCCATCCACATTTTATGAGACATTCTATTGTTTCATGTCCCCACCAACAATTGGTATATGTAGCTTTATTTATTTATTTTTAATTCAACCATATTTGAATGGAGTAGAATCTCAGTTTCGTTTAAATAACATGTTCCTAATTATGTCAAATATCTTTTTATGTATTTATTGACATGTATATAATTTCTTTTTATAAATGCTTTGTTCAAAATTTTTACCCATTTTTTGGGTTATCTTCTTGCTATTAAGTTTTAAGAGTTATTTAGATATTCTAGATACATATTATTTGTCTATTAAATAAATGGATTGCTAATTTTCTCCCAGCCTGACTTTAGCCTTTGTATTTTCTTAATGATGCCTTCTGAAAAGCAGAAAACTTAGATAAAGTTTAATTTTTATTCTTTTTCATATTTGGTTAATTATTTTTGAGTCCTAAAATGATCTTCCAAAGATTGTAATGATTTGATTCCATGTGTGTAAGTTTCAAATTTTAGCTTTTACTTATATCTCAGATCATTTTTGTTTTTTTTTGTTTATTTTTTAAATTTTTTTTTTAACGTTTACTTATTTTTGAGACAGAGAGAGACAGAGCATGAACGGGGGAGGGTCAGAGAGAGGGAGACACAGAATCTGAAACAGGCTCCAGGCTCTGAGCAGTCAGCACAGAGCCTGACGCCGGGCTCGAACTCACAGACCGCGAGATCATGACCTGAGCTGAAGTCGGATGCTTAACTGACTGAGCCACCCAGGCGCCCCAAATCATTTTGGATATATATATGTGTATACACACACACACACACACACACACACACACACACACATAATACACATAATATTTTTGGAGATATTATGTATAATGATATCTATACAGTAAATATATACATAATATATATGCATTTATATATAACATATTTTGAAGTTTTATAATTAGTTATATATATGCATACTGTTTTTGGTTGTTAAATATTCTGGTTGACTTTTATCATCATAAAATATTTTTATCTGTTGCCATTCTTTTCCTAAATATGTAGGTAATAATACAGATACTCTAGCTTTCTATAATAAGAAATTGTGGGGTGCCTGGGTGGCTCAGTTGGTTAAGCGCCAACTTCAGGTCAGGTCATGATCTGTCAGTTCCTGAGTTCGAGCTCTGCATCCGGCTCTGTGCTGACAGTGTGGAGCCTGGAACCTGCTTCAGATTCTGTGTCTTCCTCTCTCTCCCCTCCCCCACTCACACTATGTCTCTGTCTCTCTCTCTCTCAAATAAACATTAAAACAATTCTTTTATAATAAGAAATTGCATAGCATATATGTTTTTAATCTTTTACTTCTAACCCATCTATGTCTTATTGACATACTTCCACACGGCATATATTTATGTCTTGTTTTTTCTTTTGTAATTTCTGTGACACAATATCTCATTTTTAATATTATAATTAGAATATTTATTACATTTAATGCAATTATTGTGAAGTTGTGTTAAGTATATCATCCAGCTCTTTGTTTTCTTCTTATCCCATTGTATCTATAATAGTGCTCTCTTTTTGTTTTATTTCAAATTTTTTTGGTTTGAAAAGTTTTTTACTATTCCATCATTCACTTGACTAATTTGTAATTTGTGCATAAATATTTTTATAGGTTTATATATATATTACATTATGGGTGCTTACAATTTTTATTCACTCATTTATTTACCTTTTTGTTGGTGTATTTTAATTTCATTCTCTATTTCTATGTTCACATTTTAGATAGGTTTTTTTCCTGCCTGAAGAACTGGCTTTAATTTAAACTTTTATTTTTAACTATATCCCTATTATTGACAGCTTCCCTCAGTCTTTGTCTGCAAACATCTTTATTTCACTTTTATTTTTGAAGGATAAGAATATATTCACTTGTTATAGAATTCTAGGTTGACAGTACTTTTTCTTTGGAAATACAAAGATGTCATTCCACTGCTTTCTGACTTCCATCATTAGTGGTGAGAAGACAGCTGTCATTCTTATGGCTCATTGTTCTTTGAAGGGAAGGTATCTTTCTTCCTCTGTCTGACTTTTAGGATTTACTTTTTTATTCTTTGCTTTGCAGCAGATTTACTGTGAAGTGCCTCGTTAAACTTTCTTTTTGTATATACTGCTTAAGGTGTAATTAGATTTCTTGTACCCGTGAGTCTTACCATTTAAAAAACTTCTTAGCCATTATTCTTTTGAATACTCCTTCCAAGACTTTGATTGTAATTATAGTAGACCTTTGAAGAGTGTCCAAAATATCTCTTATGCTCTGTTCTTTTTTACTTTTTTTTTTTCTTACTGCTTCAGTTTGTGTATTTTGTGGACCTTCTCCTAGGTAACTGACACTTTATTCTAATGTGTCCATTTAAAACTATCCACTATTCATAATTTCAGATATCAGATTTTGTTTTCTTTTTGCAGTGTCAACTGATTCTTTTTTATTTTTGAGAGGTTCTAATACTTTAGTAAATTTCATGAACTTTTCATCTATGTTTTCACTAGGTTCTTTAACATATTATCATAGTAATTTTTAAGTACTTATTTTTTAATTCTACTATATGGATCTTTGGTGTGACTACAACTGTTCTCTGCCCTTTTCCTTGATTGTTAGTCATATTTTCTCTTATTCATACCTTGTTTAGAAGTTTTTTCTACCAGTCAGTGCAATGACATAATTCTAGAGGTTCTAGATAATACTATATTACACTTAATAAAGTTTACCTTTCCTCCTTAAGACAAATACCTGAGTAGCTAATCACCTAAACCCAATCAGAAATTAGGATGAGTTGGCCTTTGTTGTAGTCTTGATAAGACTTTGTATAACTCTGGTTTGTCTTTTTTTGTAAAAATGCCTCTCACAAGCTTTTGACTGAGAGCTTTCCAAGTGAATATCCTTTACCCCAAAAGATTACAAGAGATTCAATTCTCATTGAAAGATTATCCCCTATTCTACAGTCTTCCCTTGGTCCTGTGGCTTCACAACTGTGCACATGTCTTGCTGACAATGTTTTTAAAATAAGTGCCCACTCTGTCAAGTCTTGGGTTCATAAGTATCACAAGACTGGATGTGATTTCACTCTGCCTTTTTGAAGATTTGTTTTCTACTTTCTCAGTCTCCTGTGAAGCCAGCCATTTCTTTGTGTCCCCTCAATTTCTAGATTATCAGCTTTATCAAACTCCTAAAAAGTTTTGTTTCTTCTTTGATATTTGCAATCCAGATTCTCTATGCTTGTCCACAATTTGAAAATGTCTCCAGGGAAAAATGACTAAATATTGTCAACTTACTTTGGGAAGTGTCTCAATTTCTTGGATTTATGGATTTTTAGCTCTCTTTTACTTTTTCCAAGAGTTTTGTTGTATTTTAAAAATGTAATTTAAAAAAAAGTATCCACATGTTCTCATTGCTGTATAAATCTTTAGGGTCATGTCTTCTCACATGGATTCCCACATCTTCAAAATAACAGTGCGGTGTCAAATTCTTACCATGCTTCAGTTTTCTCTGACTTCCTATTCTGCAACCAAAAGGAAAAACCTGTCTGACTTAAAATCTCATGTAATTAGACTAGACTCATCTGAAGAATCTCCATGTTTAGTTACTCAAAGTCAAATGATTATTAATTTTAATTACATTGGAAATATTACAAATATGACATCTTATTATAGCCACATTCCAGCGATTAAGGGATGAAAGTTAGTACATTTTGGAATTCAGCCTTCCAAAATACCTATATTTAAAATGTCCAAAAACATTCATGAATTTGCTCTCCAGATACACCAATTTAACAGGCAGCAAACCATCTAGGTGTGTAACTCATTATTTCTTGTTATTTCTTCTCTCTTTATTCCATAGCTTCTTTTTGTTTTTTTTTTTTTGTTGTTGTTGTTGTTTTTTAATTTTTTTTTTCAACGTTTTTTATTTATTTTTGGGACAGAGAGAGACAGAGCATGAACGGGGGAGGGGCAGAGAGAGAGGGAGACACAGAATCGGAAACAGGCTCCAGGCTCCGAGCCATCAGCCCAGAGCCTGATGCGGGGCTCGAACTCATGGACCGCGAGATCGTGACCTGGCTGAAGTCGGACGCTTAACCGACTGCGCCATCCAGGCGCCCCTCCATAGCTTCTTTTTGAGAAGACGCCCATCTATATGAAGGTTTGCTTTGATGACAATTGGGTGCAAAGGCTATTAGCTGTGGAACGACAAAGATCTTCTAGACAAAACACTGCTTTTCCTTCTAACTCATAATTACTCAACAATTAAATAATGAGAGTCTAATTTGTGCCAGATTCTGTTCTGGGTACTGGAGATAATGCACTGAGTAGAGAAAATACCTGCTCTCACAGAACACAGTAATAACCCAAGAAAAATATATTGTTAAATATACTATTTGAACTAAATAATATCATATCAGAAATTTATGACAACCAAATTTTTTAAATAAGGTAGAAATGAGGGCTAGAAAGTGTCTCAGAGAGAGACTTGATGGTGAAATTTTTGATAAAGTGCCAGGGAAGGCCTAATTGAAAGGTAACATTTGAACAATAATGTTAAGACTAGTCCTCTTCAATTTTTTTTGGCCTATTTTTCTTCCTATATTTTAAGTATTTGTCTTCCTCAGAGCTCCACCATTGATCTTTTTTAACTTTTAGGTCCATTTGTACATTTTATAATCTGTGTTTCTCAAAGTGTAATCTGAAAACAAAATATACTAGAATCAGCTGGAGTACACTTTGCCAGAGAAGTTTTTAAACTGCACACAAAAATTTGAGTCTGAAAATTGGTTATTATATTCCCAATTTTTAACAAGCACCCATTTTGATGCTTAGGCAAAACAAATTTGATAATTTTTTTTGATGAAGAAATGATTAAATCTATTTCCCATGGCTTTTCCTGGCACACATATGTTGGCAACATCTTGGCATCTCTACTGTCTGGTAATAAATATCCATTGAATAAATTAAAGCATGAAAGGCTTTGAAATAATTCCTGTACATAAATGTTACCTGTGTTCTATTCTAGTTTTAACATCATATTTTAGAGTACATCATGTGAAAATTTATTTACCAATTAAACTTTTTAACTATTTGTATTAGGTATATATTGCACACAGTGCTGTTTAATTAATCGCAAATCCTCAGTGGCATACAAGAATAAATTGACTCCCAGTCACAATAATCTAGGGATAGACTGACTTGGAATGACTTGAGGTCAGCTGAAGGCTGGTTGGGTTGCTCCTGAATGTCTTGAGCATAGACAACTTGTTGCCTACGGCATCTCACCTTCCAGAAGATTTGCAGAGGGGCAAAATTTTAGAGATTGGAGAATTCATAATATAATTTGATATTATGTGTGAGCAATATCTGAAAGGGAGAACTAATAAATAGATCTGAAATTAATCTTATAGTCATTACAGAAATTGGCCATAACAGCCGTGTTGATCTTTAGTTATGTAAAAATTATTAGTAAAATTAGGTTTTAAACAAAATTTGCAAAATACACACACTGCTTTAATTGAAAGCAAGGAAAGTTACACTTCCACAACAAAAACAAGAAAGAAGAAAATCCAGGAATTTAGATTTCACCTCAATATAAGGAAGAATTTTGCATCAGGGCTTCAACAAAAAGACTGCAAAAGACAAAAAAAAAAAACGCTTCATGAAGTAGTGATTTTCCCATCATTGATGGCTTTCGTGAACTCTATGGTATTTATAGGAATTGATTTAGAGTAGATTTTAAAATTTGGAATAAATTGGTCTAATCTCTATGATTTTGTCCATTCATTAAATATTATTATCTGTAGAATCAAAATTAAGCTGATATGCAACAATTACAGAAATGAGACCATAAAATAAACTTCTATGTAAATTCAAACTACAAAATGACCTTGAAATAAATATCAATTAACATATTATGATGCAAGTTGTTATACTGGATTATTTACTTGTCTGGGAAAGTTAAGTTTTCATCTAACTTGTGTCACACATTGTCATACATACTTTTTGTCATTTGGTATGTTACTTGATCTGTTACCCTCAACTGTAAATGTAGAAATAGATGAACCAAGTGGCATGAAGGAGAGACTCTTGTAGATAGCTGCACTAAGAATATTTTATGGGGCACCTGGGTGGCTCAGTCAGTTAAGTGTCCGACTTTGGCTCAGGTCATGTTCTCACGGTTCGTGGTTCGACCCCGCATTGGGCTCTGTGCTGACAGCTCAGAGCCTGGAGCCTGCTTCAGATTCTGTGTCTTCCTTTGTCTCTGCCCTTCTCCCTGCTCATGCTCTGTCTCACTCTCTGTCTCAAAAATAAATAAAAATTTTTAAAAAATTAAGAATATTTTAGGTAGAGGAAAAAATAGGTGCAAAGACTGTGAGGTAAAGACATGCCTGGGTTATTAAAGGAACAAAAGGTTTCTGTGACTGGAGCACATGAAAGAGGAAGGCTACAAAGTTGAGAAGTAGTTCAGATCACTGCTTAGAGGACATGGTAAAGACTTTGGAGTTTTGCAGAGAAGGGGATTCAAAGCAATGACAGGACAGTTCTATTCCAGTTGCAACACAGTGAAAAGACTGTGAATAGACAAGTGCGGAAGCAGGGAGATCACTCTTAGCTTTGACATTCCAGCAAATAGTAATGAATCTGAAATGAGATGTCAGTGGTGAAATGGAATAGCATGGTTGCAAATGGACTGCACTTCACTGACAGGATTTGCTGTTGTGTATTATTGGAGGATGTCATCAAGAAGACATGACCACAAGTTGACACTCGAGTTGGACCTGAGCAATCAAGGCTCCTTACTCCAACCTCTGTTCTTGGAATGTATGGTGTCCACCATTCCTACAGTGGGAGCCACTTTCAAGGATGCAGACTTGAGAGAACAATGTGATGTTGAGAAGATCTGGACAGTATTTGTGACTAAATCCACTTTTAAGATTTGGTGGGCTGGTGTAGAAAACTACTCATTTGGCAGCTTGCAAAGATAAGCCTGGTAAATAAGTTCCCTTGTTCAATAAAACTGCCACCTACAAATCTGGAGTGATTTGCTTCTTTCTTCCCTCTCTCCTTATCCTCCATGAATGGGGACTGCTTTCAGATTATATCCAGGAAGCTCACAAAGAGGTTATGAACCAATGTATATGACTAAGGGAAGTCAGTTATAACATTATTATTTTTTGTGTGTGTTTCTGGTTCCCCAATTTGACATTGGATCTCTCTTAGAGAAGGATCATGTCGTAAATTTCATTATTATATTATTTATTTTATCTTATATAAATAAAATTTATTAGGTAGATATCAGATATTCAGGTAACTAAAGTTAAATTTTACATCACAATTCAATACATTTTACAGATTATCATTTATTTTCATTCTGAAAGTGCATTGCCCAGTATTACTTTGGTACTTGCACATGAGTCACTTTGCTATTTGTCCTAGTCAACTTTTAGTATTACATCATTTACTTTCTACATCTTTTTCCTCCTCTTTGCTTCCTCTTCTTCCTCTAACAAGTGCCTCCTCCTCCTCCCCTTCCACTTCTTCCTCTTTGTTATATTCCTCCTCGTTTCTTTTCCTTCTTATCCCTTCAAGGTCCTGATGTTGTCACCAAACTACAGTTAGCAAAACATTGATTTTATTAGAAACATTAATTATCAGTAGCAGAAAACTTCCTAAGAATGCCAAATTCAGCAACAGGCAAAGGACCATGCTTTTACCTACCGTACTTGAGAAGCATATAAACCACCTAATAGAGTTTGCTACTATAGAAATGTTACAGTTCTGTACCACAGGTTGTCACTTTTTTTTAAAAAAGCAAAATATGACTTTCTAGTATCTTTTTCCAAATACTGTGTAACCAGTCTTGGCTTCAGGTGAAAAGCAGTTTTTAAAATAATGTGTAACTGAGATCAAAGTGTTGATTCATCTTACTATTAACAATTGGTATTTGAAATATAAGGAAATGACAAATAATGTGCCACTTAACTGTGGCTTATTGATAAGTAAGTGCTCTCATTCTATATGAAAATTATGTATTAATAATTTAGTTTCCAGTTTCTTTATATAACTACTTCTATATATTTACACATTGTGACAATATATGTGTTAGATGTTAAATTTCTAAATCCATAACCATGAGGACTCTTTTTATTGACATAAACAAATGTATGTATTTATTAAATTAAAATAACAAATAAATAACAATCACAAATAGATTTTGTTTATATAAACAAACGTATGTTCAAAATGATATGAACACATCACTACAATCTAACATGAACAGATCCATCATCACCAAAATTTTCTTCCAATCCTTTTTATTTATAATAATAATTATATATTAATATAATAATGTTATATAATAATATATTAATAATACTATTACAATTATTATAGGATAAGAACACTTAACATGAGATCTACTCTTTCAGCAAATTTTTAAGTATGCAATACAATATTGTTAACTGAAGGCGCTATGCTGTATAGTAGATCTCTAGGACTTCATCTTGCATAACTGAAACTTTGAATCCTATGACTAATACTTTCTCATTTCACCCTTCTCCTAGCCCCTGGAAATCACCATTCTACTTTCTGCCACTAGGAATTTTACTATTTTAGATTCCTCATAAAAGGGGTGTCATGTATTACTTGTCCTTCTGTGATTGGTTTATTTCACTAACATACTGTCTTCCAGGTTCATTCATGTTATCACAAATAGCAGGCTTTCCTTCTTTTGAAAGACTGTGTAATATTCCATTGTATGTGTATTCCACATTTTATTCATCCAATCATCCATAAATGGACATTTAGGTTCCTTCTGTGTCTTATCTATTGTGCATAATGCTTTAATGAATATGGGAGTGAAGATATCTCTTCAAGATCCTGATTTGAATTCATTTGGCTGTATACCCAGAAGTGGAGTTGCTGGATCAAATGGGAGTTGTATTTTTAATTTTTTGAAGAATTTTCATACTGTTTTCTATAGTGGTTTTACCGATTTACATCCCCACCATCAGGATGTGGATTCCTTTTTCTCCACATCATCACCAAATATTTTGGTGATAGCCATCCTAACAGGTATGAAATGACATCTCATTGTGGTTTTGATTTGCATTTCCCTGGTAGTAAGTGTGATGACTTAATAAACAAAAGGTAAATAATTTGATTACAAAATGGGCAAATGAACTAAATATACATTTCTCCAAAGAAGACATATAAATGGCCAACAGGCACATGAAAAGTGATGAAATTTTTCTTTAAATTTTTTAATGTTTATTTGTTTTTGAGAGAGAAAGAGAGAGAGAGCATGAGTGCAGAAGGGGCAGAAAGAAAGGAAGACACAGAATCCAAAGCAGCTCCAGGCTCTGAGCTATAAGCACACAGCCTGACATGGGGCTTGAACTCACGGACCCGAGATCATGACTTGAGCCGAAGTCACACGCTTAACTGACTGAGCCACCCAGCTGCCCTGAAAAGTGCTGAAATTTTTAATTTTTCTAATGGCCAGTTATTTTCTTCTAATGAACCCAAATCCTTGTGTGACATTAAAATTTCCTTAAAAGGTATAAGCTTCAAATTCCTTATCTGTTTACATTGAGATAGATATTAATGCCAAAGATAAATGCTAGGATGTTTGGTTTGTAATGAGCATTTCATGATGTTTTACAGGAAGTAGAGACTCTGTACAAATTGGTATTAGAGGTGGAGTAATGTCATGAGAGGCTGGTGATGATGTATTCTTTATAATAATAATAGCAATTATTATCACAATATTTATTTCCTGTTTGATTAAAATGTATTATATAGTAAGTAAATGATTTTCTTTTCATAACTATTTTTAAGAAGAAAAGTGGAAGAAGTGTATCAGAGTTATAGGTAAGCCGATTGTCAGCTGAGTAGGCTGTTTTAGATTTATGTGGTCAACAGAAGCATGTCCCAAAACCAAAGATGTAACATAACAAAACAATTTTCTCCATTGTTATTGCCATAATATTTAAAAGTTCTAATTAACAGGGCTACTAATTAAACTTCTGGAAAATTTTAGATTTATCTGGGTGTTAAAGCATTATAATATGTGTAGGAGACTATATTAGTTAACTCATATATTGATTTATATTTTTCAAATTTACTGAAAGATAGTATAAACCATGATCAAGTATAAGACTAGACTTTTTGAATCTCACTTCTGCATTTTATGTGTTTTGTGACCTTGGGAAACTTACCTAAGTTCTCTGGGTGCCTTAATTTCCTTACTTATAAAATGACAGTTGGGGCGCCTGGGTGGCTTAGTCAGTTGAGCATCTGGCTCTTGACTTTGGTTCAGATCATGATCTCATGGTTTGTGAATTTAAGCCTCACATCAGACTCTGTGCTGGCAGTGTGGAGCCTGCTTAGGATTCTCTCTCTTTCCTTCTCTGCCCCTTCCCTGCTCATGTGCTCTGTTTCTCTCTCTCAAAACAAATAAACTTTAATAAAAAATAAAATAAAATAAAATAAAATAAAGTAAAGTAAAATAAAATAAAATAAAATAAGGCTCATTAAAGTAATGACTACACATGATGCTTGTAAGGATGGGCAATGTAGGAAAAGATGCTTATAATAGCTGACTGTCATCATCATAAATGAAATTCATTCCCCCTCACAATGACCCTTTGAGGTAGCAGAGTGAAGTTTGAGGGAATTCTGATCACTGGACAAGCGGATTAATTCAGAACTCAGGGTCTGGCAAAGGAGGCAAGAGTATCATAGACTTGAAGTTAGTGACAGAGGAAAAACCTCTTGATCATGGAGGTGAGATATATCTCAATTTACAAGTTGCCTAGAATAAGCATTTCTCAGCATCTTTTCCTTCTAACTCCTAGAATATAAATGTCACCACCAAAAGGAAAATATCAATAAAGTGGAGGCTTGAAAATCTTCAAATTCATCCTATGAGTAAGTGCTTCAATTTTGTTTACAGAGAAATCACAATGAATATAACATAGAAATCACTTAGAAGAGTCACTGATTTCATCAACACACTGAATGTGGAAGAAAATTCCTCTGGGAAAATCTTATGTTATTGAAATATGTCACTTGAAGTGTGTACAGCAAATGCAAAATGGAAAGACAGTAAGGAATAAACCGTTTATTAATAAATACCAACAGTTAAAAATATCCTGTATTATTATATCTATCAGTTCAGTAAACTGAAACACAGTACCTAAGGCTAAGATATAGTCAACTTTTATATTCATAAACAAAAAAAATCAGGTTTTTGCTTTTGATTCTCTGTGGAGTGCAATAGAATAAGCCCACATTAAACTTGTCGTCTTTAAATATTAAAATTTTGAGGTGGAAGGACATTTTATGCTTTACAAATTTCCAGCTTGTAGAGGCACACTTGACATAAACTGCAAGTATTTAAAAGGTAGAATCTGATAAGTTTTGACATATGTATACACCTGTGAAACCATAAAAAGTATTCAATTTTTACAAAACTAAATAATTTTTAAAACAAATTTAGCACTTCATGGTGACCTTTTATTCATAACTTGTACACTTACAGATATCTCTCAATGATTTTATATGCACTATTACACTATTTTTTCTTATGTACCTAAAACCATTATCCCTTTCCATATCAATTATTTAAGGCTCAGCTCCAATACCACTTTCATTGAAACTTTTCTGATGTCCTCTTTAGAAGAAACCTTTTCCTATTTGAACAGCCTTTATTCTATTTTATGGCCCATTGAATCTATTACCTTCCACTGAACTTGCAGATTACTACGCCCTTTATAGATCATAGATTTCGTGAGGCAGAGAACCTGATTTACCTTTGCACCCATTTCAAGGCCTAATACAGAGTATGTATTGAATGGAGTACAATATAGATCAATGAACAAAGATTTTCTAACCTAACTTGCAAGCATGTTCTTCATTTACCAGTATGAAGGAGAGGAAGAAGGGAGGGAGGAGAAAGGGAAAGAGGGGAAAAGGAAGGAATGTAGAAAGAAAATGACCACCAGGAAAGATAATAGCTTTAGTTTTAGTGCTAAAGATTACAGACATATATTAAAATTTCTATCTGAAGACTATTTTAGGAATGTAGGCTCATATTGGCACTTGCAGGCATTATGGCACTCATGTAAAAATAACAATTACTAGTTTTTTTTGACATATTTGAAATTTAGTTGCATAATTCATATAGAAGCTACATAATAAAACTTAAGTATGACATAAGTTTTATTTTAGAAGTAGGAACAAAGGAATCACTTAAATTATAAATAAGAAAAAAAATCATTCTCTCCCAGAAAATAAGCCTTTTTTTCTTTAAACTTTGACCATCTAGATCCAGAAAGAGCTCAGGAACTTGCATTGAACCATATGCTTCCATGCAGCATGGCGTGTGTTTAGGGACTTCCGGTAAACAACAGTCAAAGTATAATGTGAGGAAAATATATGTTTAAATTCTGTATATAAAACTTTATTTTACTTCTATCATTTGATTTTTAAACTCTTTCTTATTCCCTCATCATAAAAAAAGTATGTATCGTGAACTTGGCAAACACAGATTAGAAACTTGTGTTGCTTTAACACATACAACATATTAGGGGCTGAAGAGAAGGAATTGAACAAATATAAATGGTGAGCATGGAATTGGGTTGAAAAATTGTCCTTTATCTATAAGCAAAATTTGGGGGTAGGGCTGGATATTTAAAATGCAAACTTTTTTAGAGATATTAAATCATGGATACAATATATACAAATGTACATGAATACATATACATATAAGATGTATATGAAACTCTTATATCTTCCCAGACTCCACTCTCCTCCAAAAAAAGATCAGAAAGATCAGATTATATATACTAGTTAGCACCTTCCACACCTTTCTTATATTCATGAAAGGCAGAAAATTCCTAAGACTTTCTGTGTACACCTTCAAAACACAAAACAAGCATTAAAATAATAGAAAGAAAACCAAACATAATGAACCCTGAGAAAAATTTCAAACATATTAGACTCCTGCAGTTAGATGTGACAAGTAAGTATTGCTTTTGCTTATAAGACCCCACTAAATCAAAACAATGGGGCCGATGGTGCAGGATAATTGTCTCTGATATGCTGCCGGCAGTGTTATTTATGGTTTTTTATAAAATATGCTGTCACAATAACAGGCTGCCTAGGACCTCAGTATTTATGGAGTAGCCTACCTTTAGGTGCCTCTGGTATACAAAATTTTTAAAGAAGGAATAGAAAGTATGTTCAGCTATGTCATTGTAAAATTGCCCCTTATCTTTCACAACAACACGATCAATCAAAAACTAAATGTATGAAATTTTCACAAATGAACACACATATGTAACCAGCATGTAATTTCTGTAAGGTTTTGTTTGTTTACTTTTTTGTTTTGCTTTGCAGAACCTCTTTATCAGATTAAGGATGTTCCTTATTCTTCCTGGTTTGCTGAGAAAAAAGTTGTTTTAATATGTTTTTCTTTTTTGTCAAACGCTTTTTTTGCATCTACTAAAATGGTTTCTTCCCTTAAAACTGTCAATATGGTGAAATACACTGCTTGATATTCTAATGTTAAAGCAACCATGTGAACCTGAAACAACCCATATGGTCAAGGCACAATGTTAATTCCTTTACAATATGAGATTTGCTTATAACAGTTCACTTAGTACTTTGACCTCCTCTAAATTTAAGATAAAGATTGGCTTGTATTTCTTTCTCTTAATGTCCTTGTAAAACTGTTGTTGCCAGTGTGATAATGGTCTCATAGAATGAGTTAACTTTTCTCACATTTTCTATTTTCCCATAGAATTTATGTATAGTTTCTTTCTTCAGTGTTTGGGGAAAAATTACAATGAGACCATTTAGGCCTGGAGATTTCTTTGACAACCTGCTTTTATATGCAGACTTAAATTCTCTAATAGAACTAAATATTCATATCACCTATAATGTTTTTTTTTCCTGGAAATGTATCTGATTATTTAATAATCAAATATATTGCCATAAGGATTTTCAAGATCTTTTTTTTCTTTTTTTAAATGTTTTATTTTATTTTTGAGAGAGAGACAGAGAGAGAGAGAGAGAGCACGAGATGGGGAGGCACAGACAGAGAGAGGCAGACATAGAATCCAAAGCAGGCTCCAGGCTCTGACCTGACAGCACGGAGACCAACGCGGGGCTCAAACCCACGAATCATGAGATCATGACCTGAGCCGAAGTTGGACACTTAGCCTACTGAGCCACCTGGGTGACCCTCAACATATCTTCCTATTGTGATTTTCAATATCTCTAAGAACTATGTATATATCCTACTTGTTGTTCCTGATATTATTACTTCAGTACATTTTAACTAACATTTCTCAATTTATAGTATAGTCTTGCTATTTCCCTCTTTAGGTTCTCTAGTATTCTTTGTTGTCTCCTTATGGATTAAACAAATATTTTTATTATTCTATTTTCCCTTGTCTTAACTTTCATTGTGTGCATGTGTGGGGTGTGTGTGGGAGTGTGTACACACGCACCCATACTCTTAGTGGTTACCCTGGAAATTACAGTATACATCCTTGAGTTACTACATTCTTACTTAAATTACTACTTTTACCACTTCTAAAACAATACTAGGATGTTAGTAGAATCGAATTGAATTAATGTCCTTTCAGATGTTTAAATTTCTCTCATGATTTTGAACCTGCATGTTTTAAATTACATTAGACATTACTGGTTTTTGTCTACTTAACAGTTACTCAAACTTATTTACTCTTTGTAATGCTTCTAATTACTTTTTACATTCCTCTGCTTTAAGAATTTTTTTCTTTCCAATTTTCTTTTAATTTTGTTTTTTTATGTGTGTGACACAGTTGTTATCAGTTTTCCTTAGTATTTTTTCCCTTGCATTTATTTTGTCTCAAATTTTTAAGAATACTTTGACATGGCATAAAATTCTAGATTGATATTTTAGCTTTTCTTTCAGCACTTAAATAAATCTTATTGCTTCCTCTGGCTTACTTAATATTTGCTAAAAATTAATTATCATCCTTATTTTTGCTCCTGGCAGGTGTTTTTTTTCTCTGGTTTCTTAGAAGATCTTTTTACTTTGTTTCTTAAGCAGTTTATTAGGCTATGTTTAGGTGTTAGAAATGTTGAAGTTATAATATCTAGTAGATGTTATAAATTAAGAATGCTTCTTAAGAATATCCAATGGAAAAAAGTCTCTTCAGCAAATGGTATTGGGAAAACTGGACAGCAACATGCAGAAGAATGAAACTGGGCCATTTTTTACACTATACACAAATATAAATTCAAAATGGATGAAAGACCTGAATTTAAAACAGGAAGCCATCAAAATCCTAGAGGAGGAAACAGGCAAGAACTTCTTTGACCTCGGCCAGAGCGACTTCTTACTTGACATGTCTCCAGAGGCAAGGGAAACAAAAACAAAAATGAACTTTTGGGACCTCATCAAGATAAAAAGCTTCTTCACAGCGAAGGAAAACTAAAAGGATACTGGCAAAGCTAAAAGGCAACTGGCAGAATGGGAGAAGATTGCCAATGACATATATCAGATGAAGGGTTAGTATCCAAAATCTATGAAGAACTTATCAAACTCAACACCCAAAAAACAAATAATCCAGTGAAGAAATTGGCAAAAGACATGAAGAGACACTTCTCCAAAGAAGACATCCAGATGGCTAACAGACACATAAGAAAACGCTCAACATCACTCATCATCAGGGAAATACAAATCAAAACCACAATAAATACCACCTCACACCTGTCAGAATGGCTAACATTAACAACTCAGGCAACAACAGATGTTGACTAGGATGTAGAGAAAGAGGATCTTTTTTGCACTGCTGGTGGGAATGCAAAGGGGTGCAGCCACTCTGGAAAACAGTATGGAGTTTCCTCAAAAAATTAAAAATAGAACTGGCTTATGACCCAGCAATTGCACTACTAGGTATTTATCCAAGGGATACAGGTGTGCTGTTTCAAAGGGGCACATGTACCCCAACAATACTATCAACAATAGCCAGAGTATGGAAAAAGCCCAAATATGTCGATCGACTGATGAATGGATAAAGAAGATGTGATATATATACATATATATATATATATATATATATATATATATATATATAAACACACACACACTGTAATATTACTTGGTGATCAAAAAGAATGAAATCTTGTCATTTGAAACAATGTGACTGGAACTAGGGTGTATTATATTAAGTGAAATACGTCAGTCAGAGAAAGACAAATATCACATGATTTCACTCATATGTGGAATTTAAGATACAAAACAGATGAATATAAGGGAAGGGAAGCAAAAATAATATAAAAACAGAGAGGGAGACAAACCATAAGAGACTCTTAAATACAGACAACAAACAGAGGGTTGCTGGTGGGGTATTGGGTGGGGGGATGGGCTAAATGGGTGATGGACATTAAGGAGGACACTTGCTGGGAAGAGCATGGCGTGTTATATGTAAGTGATGAATCACTAAATTCTATTCCTGACCCCCCCCCAAAAAATTAAGCATCCTTCTTATGATTTGTAGAATAAATACCAAAAAGAAAGTAAAAACATGTACACATAGTAAGTTGATAAAGGAATATATAGATAATTATTCAACTAATTCAAAAGAAGCTTAAAAAGGAAAGAAAAAGTGATATTAAGGTAGAAGGTGTTAAATAGAAAACAAAAAAAAAGGAAACTTGTCAACTCAAATCAGTAATGATAATTATATATATATATATATATAATTTGGAGGCACCTGGGTGGCTCAGTCAGTTAAGCATCTGACTTCAGCTCAGGTCATGATCTCGCTTGCCGTCCATAGGTTCAAGTCCCACTTCAGGCTCTGTGCTGACAGCTCAGAGCCTGGAGCCTGCTTTGGCTCTCTCTCTCTCTGCCCCTCCCTTGCTCACACTTTGTCTCTGTCGCTCTCTCTCTCTCTCAAAAATAAAAAAATAAACATTAAATTTTTTTAAATATATAAAATTTTAAAATGTAACTAAAAAGCTAAGTACATAAAACCTAATGTATGCTGTTCTCAAGGGGCTTAACTGAAAATTAAGGTAAGAGAAAGACTGTAGAAATATAGAAAAATATTAAGCATGCTAGTAGTATCCAAAAGAAAGCTGCTGTAGCTAGAGTCATGTTAGACAAAGTAGATTTAGAGGCTAGCATGGCTAGACAAAACCTGGAAAATGTGTTAGTACAATGAAGGTCCAATGCAACAGGAATATACAAATTGAACTCATATGCATACAAAAATTAGGTATCAACAGATATGAAGCAAAATTGCCAAAATTAAAAAAATGAAGCTACATAAGTCCATAATCATAGAAAAGAAATTAAAATGTCTCTTAATTATTCTAAAAACAGGAAAATCAGTAGGTATATAAAAATGTGAATAATACATGACATGATTAAAATATATAAACTAACAGAAGCCTCATCTATCAAGTACACAAGGAACAACTATATATTATTATATCATATATATTTATGATATAAAATATGAATATAACATATATAACTTTATTCTTCATAAATCAAACCTCAGCTATTATGACATGATTGAAAGAATTAAAGGTATATTCTCTGGCCACAGTGTAAATTAATAACTTAAAAATAACTATAGGGATATTAACTAGATTTATTGTAGTGATCATTCTGCAAATATCCATATATCAATTATGTTTTACAACTGAAACTATTATGTCAATTATATCTCAATTAAGAAAAGATAACTAGAGGGGCGCCTGGGTGGCTCAGTCTGTAAGCGTCCGACTTCAGCTCAGGTCATGATCTCGTGGTTTGTGAGTTCAAGCCCAGGGTCGGGCTCTGTGCTGACAGCTCAGAGCCTGGAGCCTGCTTCAGATTCTGTGTCTCCCTCTCTCTCCGCTCCTCCCCCACTCACACTCTGTCTCTCTCTCAAAAATAAATAAACATTAAAAAAAATTTAAGAAAATATAACTAAAAAATCCCCTCGGGTTTAAAAAAGTATCTAATATTTATCTCTCTGGTCAAGTGATACTGCCTCAAACTCTTATCCACTGCTCTCTGCTTGATATCTGTGACTCATATATTCAATTAACAAATATATTAGGAAAAGTGGCTTCTGATGTTGGGTCATCTCAGTGTTCTCCATTCTCTCCAAGAACTTGATTTTTTTTTTTAACATTTATTTATTATTGAGACTGAGAGAGACAGAGCATGAGCATGGGAGGGGCAGAGAGAGGGGGAGACCCATATCTGAAGCGGGCTCCAGCTTCCAAGCCACCAACACAGAGCCCCACGTGGGGCTCGAAGCCACAAACTGCTAGATCATGACGTGAGCTGAAGTTAGACACCCAACCGACTGAGCCACCCAGGTGCTTCACGAACTTGAGTTTTTAAATGTTGGATGCCTGATTTCTCATCAATGTTTCCAACAAAATTTTGTTTTCTTTTAATCCAGCTTGCTCATTTTCTTTCCCTCACTGATAGAATTTTTCCAATTGTAAGTTTCTGTGTAATAACTTTCATGAAAGCTTCCACTAGATTTTCATGTAATAGAGAAATAAATTTCTCTGTTTATTTAAGTGGCTGTTATTTTGAGTCTTTGTTACTCATGGTTGATCTTAATCTTACTAGAATATATTACTGAAATTATAGAAGGTTTCTGATATTTAAAAATATATGCAGTCATTTTAACACATAGGGCAATGCATACAAACAAATACAAATATCTCAGAAATATGAATTATTTGTGAAACTCTTTGGGTGGAAATTTATTATCAAATTTATGTGTTAAATTAATTTCTAAACAAATTTCTATGCCATGAGCATCAGAGGCATTAAGCATTAACAGATTTAAATTATTAGCTTTGATTTCAAACCAGCACCACCAAAAATGTTATATATATGATTCCATAAACAATGACTAGCTCAGATTTTTCTCAGTTAATGATACTTTTAGAAATAACCCATGCACCATAGTGTGCTGCAAAGTTTCATTTCTAGGGGAAATCAAATCTAGCTTCATTCAGGTTTCATTTATTTTATCATTCATTTTCTTTGCTTCTGTTTTTATTTATGTTGCTTTCATTTTTTCCTTTCTTTTTCTTTCTTGGATACAGGAAGAGCAATTTTTTTATTCTATTTTGTTTTCTTTATTTTCTTTTACGCTATTTTCATTTAAAAACTTTAAAACATTTTTTTTCCTTTCTCTTTTTCCACTTTTTTTTTTTTTTTTTTTTATTCCCAAGTTAACATCAGTGTAGCTTTGGCTTCAGGATTAGAATCAGTGATTCATCACTTACATATAACACCCAGTGCTGATCCCAACAAGTGCCCTCTTTAATTCCCATCACCCGTTTTCCACACTACACCAATCCCATCAACCCTCAGCTTGTTCTCTGCATTTAAGAGTCTCTTATGGTTTGTCTCCTTCTCTGTTCTTATCTTATGTTTCCTTCCCTTCCCCTATGATCATCTGTTAAGTTTCTCGAATTCCATGTATGAGTGAAACCATGTGATATCTGCCTTTCTCTGACCAACTTATTTCTCTTAGCATAATATCCTCCAATTTCATCCACATTGTTGCAAATGGCAAGATTTCATTCTTTTTCATCACTGAGTAGTAGTTCATTGTATATATATATATATATACCACATCTTCTTAGTCCATTCATCAGTTGATGGACATTTGGGCTCATCTAATAATTTGGCTATTGTTGATAGTGCTGCTCTAAACATTGGGGTGCATATGCCCCTTTGAATCAGCAGTCCTGTATCCTTTGGATAAATTCCTAATAGTATAATTGCTTGGTCATGGAGTAATTCTATATTTAATTTTTTGAGGAACCTCCACACTGTTTTCCAGAGTGGCTTCACTAGTTTGCATTCCCACCAATAGTGCAAGAGGATTCCCCTTTCTCCACATCCTTGCCAAATCTGTTGTTTCCTGAATTGCTAATTTTAGCCACTCTGACTGGTGTGAAGTGATATCTCATCATGCTTTTGATTTGTATTTCCCTGATGGTGAGCGATGTTGATCATCTTTTCATGTGTCTGTTGGGCATTTGGATGTCTTCTTTGGAAAAGTGTCTATTCATGTCTTCTGCCCATAGATTTTCTTCACTGGATTTTTTGTTGTACGGGTGTTGAATTTGGTAAGTTCTTTATAGATTATGGATACTAACCCTTTATCTGATTTGTCATTTGCAAATATTTTCCCCCATTCTGCTGGTTGCCTTTTAGTTTGGTTGATTGTTTCCTTTGCTTTGCAGAAGATTTTATCTTGATAAGGTCCAAATAGTTCATTTTTTATTTTATTTCCCTTTACTTCAGAGATATGTCAAGTAAGAAGTTGCTGTGACCAAGGTCAAAGAGGTTACCACCTGTTTTCTCCTCTAGGGTTTTGATGGTTTCCTGTCTCACATTTAGATCTTTTAACCATTTTGAATTTATTTTTGTGTATGGTGTAAGAAAGTGGTCCAGTTTCATTCTTTTGCATGTTTCTGTCCAGTTCTTTCAGCATGATTTGCTAAAGAGACTGTCTTTTTTCCATTGGATACTTTTTGCTGCTCTGTCAAAATTAGTTGGCCATATATTTGTGGGTCCATTTCTGTGCTCCCTATTCCTTTCCATTGATCTATGTGTCTGTTTTTGTGCCAAAACAATACTTACTTGATGATTATAGCTTTGTAATACAGGTTAAAGTCTGGGTTTGTGATGGCTCCAGCTTTCGTTTTCTTTTTCAACATTACATTGGTTATTCAGGGTCTTTTGTGGTTCCATACAAATTTTAGGATTGTTTGCTCTAGTTCTGTGAAGAATGCTGGTGCTATTTTAATTGGGATTGCACTGACTGTGTAGATTGCTTTAGGTACTATTGACATTTTATTTATTTGTATTTAAATAAATTAGGTTTATTTATTTTTGAGAGAGAGAGAGAGAGAGAGAGAGAGAGAGAGAGAGAGAGAGAGAGAGCGCAAGCGGGGCGGGGGGAAAGGGGGGGGGGGGCGGGACACAGAATGCAAAGCAAACTCCAGGCTCTAAGTTGTCAGCACAGAGCCTGATGCAGGGTTCAAATCCAAGAACCGTGAGATCATGACCTGAGCCAAAATCAGATGCTCAACTGACTGAGCCATCAAGGCACCCTTAGATACTTTAACAATATTTGTTCTTCCAGTCCATGAGCATGGGATGTTTTTCCATTTCTTTGTGTCTTCTTCAGTTTCTTTCATAAGCTTTTTATAGTTTTCAGGGTACAGATATTTACATCTTTGATTGGGTTTATTCCTAGACATTTTATAATTTCTGATACAGTTGTAATTGGATCAATTCCCTAATATCTCTTTCTGTTGCTTCATTATTTGTGTATAGAAATGCGACCAATTTCTGTACATTGATTTTATATTCGGTGACTTCACGTAATTCCTGTATCCACTCTAGAAAATACAGGTGGAGTCTTTGGGTTTTCCATGTAGAGTATCATGTCATCTGTGAAGAATGAAAGTTTGACTTCTTCTTTGCCAATTTGGATGCCTTTTATTTCATTTTGATATCTGACTGTTGAGGCTAGGATTTCCAACTCTATGTTAAACAACAGTGGTGAGAGTGGACATCCCTGTCATGTTCTTGATCTGAGGAGGAAAGCTCTCTGTTTTTCCCCATTAAGGATGATATCAGCTGTGGGCCTTTCAAATATGGCTTTATGATGTTAAGGTATGCTCCTTCTATCCTGACTTTCTTGAGGGTTTTTTTAAAAAAAAATTTAAATGTTTTATTTATTTTTGAGACAGAGAAAGACAGAGCATGAGCAGTGGAAGGGCAGAGAGAGAGGGAGACACAGAATCCAAAGCAAGCTCCAAGCTCTGAGCTGTCAGCACAGAGCCTGACGCGACGCTCGCACTCACAAACCGCGAGATCATGACCTGAGCCAAAGTCGGACGGTTAACCGACTGAGCCATTCAGGCGCCCCTTTGAGAGTTTTTATTAAGAATGGAGGCTGTATTTTGTGATATGCTTTTTCTACATCTATTGACAGGATCATATGGTTCTTATTCTTTCTTTTATTAATGTGATGTATAACATTGATTGATTTGCAAATATTGAACCAGCCCTGGAGCCCAGGAATGAATCCCACTTGATTATGGTGAGTAATTCTTTTTAATATACTGTTGAATTCAATTTGCTACTATCTTGTTTGTTTAATCAGGCATTTTTAGTCTATACTTTTTACATCTTTTCTATATCTTTGTCTTCTTTATTGTCATTTCTCTTTCTCTGGATTAAGCTTTATAGTTCTTTTAACTCTCTGCTTGGTCTTTTCTCCTCTTTCATTTATCTCCTGGTATGGTATCAGCCTCCCCAATTCTGAACCTTTCCTTTTTTTTCCAGAGTTACTTCAGTGAACAAATCAAAGCACACATGGTTGAAGGTCCAAACACTCCACCACTATAAGCAAAGAGGAGCTTTGCAGAGGACTTACCAGTGGGATAGAGCAGCCAAAATACCAACAGCAGAGTGCACACAACACACTCCACAAACACCTCCTAAAGTGCCAGGCCCTGGATATACAAATGAGCAAAGAAGATGTCAAACTTTCACTCTTTGTAGACAATATGATACTCTACATGGAAAACCCAAAAGTCTCCACCAAAAAACTGCTAAAACTGATACATGAATTGAGCAAAGTCACAGGATATAAAATCAACGTACAGAAACTGGTTGCATTTCTATACACCAATAATAAAGTAGCAGAAAGAGAACTCAGGGAATCAATCCCATTTACAATTGCACTGAAAACTATAGGAAACCTAGGAACCAAAGAGCTAAAAGATCTGTGTGCTGAAAACTATAGAAAGTGTATGAAAGAAATTGAAGACACAAAGAAATGGAAAAACACTCCATGCTCAGGGATTGGAAGAACAAATATTGTTAAAATATCTCTACTGCCCAAAGCAATCTACACATTGAATGCAATCCCTATCAACTACCCTATGACCCGGCAATTGCACTACTGAAATTTATCCAAAGGATACAAAAATGGTGATTCAAAGGGGCACATGCACCCCTATGTTTATCGCAGCACTATCAACAATAGCCAAATTATTGGAAAAGCCCAAATGTCCACTGAGTGATGAAAAGGTAAAGAAGATGTGGTATCTATAAACAATGGAATATTACTCAGTGATCAAAAAGAATGAAATCTTTCCATTTGCAACAGTGTGGATGGAACTAGAGTGTATTATGCTAAGTGAAATAAATCAGTCTGAGAAAATCATGATTTCATAAATATCATGATTTCACTCATATGTGTAATTTAAGACACAAAATAGATGAGTATAAGGGAAGAGAAGGCAAACCATAAGACAGTCTTTAATACAGAGAACAAACTGAGGGGTATTGGAGGGGAGGTGGGTGGGGAGATGGGCTAATGGGTGTTGGGCATTAAGGAGGCCACTCGCTGGGATGAGCACTGGGTGTTATATGTGAATGATGAATCACTAAATTTTACTCCTGAAGCCAATACTCCACTATATGTTAACTAACTTGAATTTAAAAAAACAAAAACAAAAACAAACAAAAAAACCCTAGTAATAACCCCATTCATGGATCACTATGGGAAATCTCAAGTAATGAAGTTTAAGGAAAATTCAGATTATATTTTATGCCTTAGTCATTTTTAAAGCTCATTAACCTTTTTTATTCTACTGAAAATTGAAACTGTATTTTTAAATACTGTAACACTTTCAGAAACTAATGGTAAAGTTGATTTCTAATAATTTTGTACATTTTGTGTTAACAATGCTTACAGAATGTTGTAGTTTGTTTTCAAAGTTATACACACAGAGAGCATACACATTTATTTATCAAAATCATTCATCCTTGTAGATAAAGATTCTAGAAAAGCAAAATAAGACAATGCAAATGTAAATCTCCTGGGCCCTACTCCTTCCTATCAACCACTCTCACCTATTAACCATTCTTTCCCAAACCCTTCTGCAAATATAATCACAAGTTTATTTTTGGTTTCTCTCTGGTTACTTTTGTGTCCTTAAATAATAAATTTAAACATGTGTTATTGCTTTATAAAACTTAGTCAATATTTTATGAATATGATTTACTTTGCAGTAAAAAAGATTTACTATCTTACCTTATGCTCTGTCACTCTGCCCCTCCCTACACCATAACATTTTCTTCTCTATTTAGGCTTTTTCAATATGGTGATCTCTGTTTTCTTTTATTACACTGAGATTCCTATGCTTTGTCTATACAGTATCCAAAATTGGTAAGCTATTGAACAGTATCTTATATATATTAAATATGTAAACCATTTTAGCTATCTAGCCTAAATGTTTTCATTATTATTTTTTTCTTTAGTATCATGTCCCAACTCTTGTGGTATGTGAAATAATATTTCTGTATGTATGATTCTTTCTAATCATTTACCAGTTGTTCTAATTCTCCCATTATTTTTACTGTGTTTTATATTTGGGCTGTAATTTCCTTGTTTTCTTTTTCCTCTTACATTATCAGCTGGACTTAATATATTCTTATTGATATAAAGAACACTTGCCTCCATATTTTTGGTACACCTGAAATATACTTCAATTTCTCATTCAATAATTATTCTTGAAGCTCATTACCTTCATGTTCTTTTTTGGGTTGGTTACTATATACTTGGATTATATTATTTTTATTTAGCATTTTTTTACATCATATCCTTTGCATTATGTAAGATTAACAGATCTTTTTTTCAATAAGATATTTATTTATTTATTTATTTATTTATTTATTTATTTAACTGTTACTTTTTGTGTGTTTCTAGAGGAGATGTAATATTATACTGTCTAAAGCTGATTTGCCTAGAGTAGAAAATGTATTAAATTTTTCCACCTTCTGTAAAGCTTACATCTGAATCTAAACAGTTCCATTTGAAATTGCTCAGACTCTCTAAAAGGTCCTCTCTTTCCTAAGACTAAAAATATGTGACAGTGTACCACATATGTCATATTTAACATCTTGAAAAAGAAGCTTTTGTCAGAGGCAGATTTACCATGAACTGATATAACTTATGTCTCAGATTCCCTGTGTGAACCACTTCTAAAGCCCTCCAATATGCCTTAGAGCATTCATATTCACATGGACATACAGTTTTATAAAATGTTCAAAAGTAAGATATTTTAGCTGCAACTTGTTAAGGCTGCTTAATTTTTATTCTCCAACTTTCTTTACATCACACATCTCTTTAGGAAGGGCTGTAGAAAATGAGGATTCACTAAGAGCAGGTTACATTGAAGATACATTTTGTTTAGATATAGCAAATTATATCTGCTCTTCTGTCAAGTCTGTGTGCAGTTAAAGTACGGTTAGGCATCTCTGTGTAGGAAAAGCTTCTAGAAAAATCTAGTGTCCTCTATACCACACCCTATAGAATAGCGACATGTAACCAATAGTGACAATAACCAAAATGACTGATATTTATAACCAACGCAAGTGTGTTTAAACTTAATTACTAGAAAAAGATAACTTGACAATATTCTGAATTCCTATAGTACATATATGAAAGAAATGTTTCTCACATTTGATAGCAGTTCTGAATATTGAAATGATATTATCAGTAATATTCTTGTCACAATGATTTTCTAAATCATCACAAATAAAAAGTAAAATTTTGATTACCTCTTCTACAGAAAAGATAATTTACCATCTTATCCTTTCTATAAAATATTTACATTGATTATTAATAGAAGATCAAGGAGTATGAAGCTATAATATGCAGATAAATGTTATAGAGGTATGTTTTCTGTTATGTTATCTTTCTGGATTCTGTGATGTTTGTAGTATTTTCAGCTTTTTGAAAATTATTTACTGTAATTTTGAAATTTTCTTTCTAAATAAATATTTGCATTTATTTCTAATCTTATAATCACAATCTTGTATTATTTTTCTTCAAAACAACCCCCTAGCTATAATAAGCATTGGACCTCCTGCCTGGATCTATATTTTGTTCTGGGTCTTAGACTGTGTTGTTGTCCTCAAATGGTGTGGTCCAGGCCACATTTCTTGTCTGCCTCATTACTGAAATCTCTTTTGGTTTCTAATGTTGTAGTCTGTAGCTATGAACACAATGCTCTTTGTTTCGTTCATGTAATGCCCCTGGAGAGCACTGGCCATCTTCTCCTTGATGACTATTATGAGTTGAATTTTGTATCCCCAAAAGACATGCTGAAGCCCCAATCCCCAGAATCATGAATGTGATCTTATTTGGAAATAGGGTCTTTGTGGATAGGATCAAGTTAAACTGAGGTCATATTGCATTAGGGATTAAGGATGACCCTAATCCAATGACTCCTTTCTTTACAAGAGGAGGTAAATTTGGACACAGAAACAGACACACAGGGAGAACATGTGACAACAGAGGAAGAGCAAGGAGTTTTGTGGCCACTATCAAGTGTAGTGTAAGCCCTGAGATTTGTTTTTCTTTTTTGTAAAGCAAGTACCTGACTCAAACTTTGATTGCAAGGCATGCACTTCAGAGATAGCTATTGTATAAACACATTGCCAAACAAAGGACCAGATAAAGAGCCAGCCTTCCCCACCCCACTCCCAACCAGCCTTCTTTGTTTTAAAGCTCTTGGTTGATTTGAATAACTCACCTTTTGGGCCACTTGATTTGTCTTCTCTTCCTGTGCTTTAAATTTCCACTCTTATGTTTTAAATTCACCAATACAGAGTGAGTCCACGAAACCCTAGAACCCCATCCTTGACCCCACTAAGTGTAGAACTCCAGGCCTGTGCTCACTTACTCTCTCTGTCTCATCCTGCAACCTGGCTGTGTGGCCCCTGGTGTGCCACTTAATTTCCAGGACTTGTAAGTAATATACATTTTTTTTTTATCAAAGTTTCCTGGTGGTGATTACTGAAGGCAGCTTGCAATCACAGTAAGAACTACAAGGGCTGGTCCAGTCACACACAACACCAAGTAATGCCAAAGTTGTCTAGCAACCAACACAACTAGGAGAGAGGCATGAAACAGATTCTCCTTTGAGCCCCAAAGAAAGAGCCAATCCTGCCCACACCTTGATTTCAGATTTCCAGCCTCCAAAACTGTGAGTGAATATGTTTCTGTTGTTTTAAGCCTCCAAATTTATGGTCTTCTGTTACAGTAGCCCTCAAAAACTTATATATACTAACTCAGACTCCCTTCAGCGTTCACAGATCTGTAGACTTATCTACAGTCATCCCCTCATGGGTAGGCTCCACCATCCTCCAGCATGGAGGCAATATTTCTCTCCCATGTGGGCTCTGTAGGAGCTAGCATCTCTTTTTCTGGGCCATGGAATAGAGTAATGCTTATAAGTGCATCCAGCTCTGGCACCTAGGTTCTGCTCAACAGTCACTTCCCAGGATAACTATTAAGGGATTCAGAGTGAGAGCTCTTTGCTCTAGCTGTTCCCTGCAGCCTAAAGATGGGCAATGGGTAGTGCACATAATGTGATTGCTTTATTATCTCACTTTTCTCACTACTGCCATTTACAATTTCAGTAAATGCATTAAAAAATTTCAGATATTAATGTTTTTATTTGATAGACTCTGTTCTGAAAGGAAAAAATGGGAAAAATACCTAATGTACAGAATCATTCTTTGAAACAAATTGTAAAATAAAAAGGAATTTTTCTACTATCAAACCATCCAAACCAATTAAACAGTGGCTCCTGGTAAATTTTTTTGATAAACAAAGTAAAAAATTATTTTAACCATCTATTTCTCAACAATGTTTTGCCCTCATTCTTTATGCATATTTTTTACTGAATTATTTACTATTGCAAAATCTTTTGTGATAAAAATATGATAAAAAAAATTTGACTTATTCAAATGCCACAACAAATATATTTAATATTGAATCACAATGAATTTATTTACATTTGGAGTAAGTTTTGAATCATTCTCAAAAGTCATATTTAGCATAATTAATTTCAATCCATCACTAAAGAAAAAAAACTATTATAACTATAAATTAAACAATTTTAGCACTTATTATGCATTTTATTTCACACATCTTATTTCAAATAGATACCTCAATTATAAAGCTGACTACACTCTAGAAATACACTAGTGGTATCTATTATATTCATAAATACACAGAGAGATAAATCTGTTTAATGTATTCTGAATAAATTTTATTAAGAAGATGTCTGCAAGTATAGTTATCATTTTTTTCTATTTCTAATATGAAAAAATTATTTTTTCTCTTAGCAAAGAATCAAAGTACAAATTCTAAAACTATATGAATATTCACCTGAATTGGGCTAAAAAATACTTTTGAATACCTAATTATGATTCTTAAATAAATATTAAAATCCTGAACACCCTGACTTAGAGTCAAAATACACAACTTTTCTACAGAGAAGACATCTAATGAAGACCGTGGAAAGTGCTCTCAGATTACAGAAATCTAATTTTTCACTCAAAAAAGTCTTTAGGCTAATGTTTGCTTTTTTTCCTGGGTCAATCCGGCCCTGCTATATCAGGACTTCATGGCAATTAATTGATCTTTGCAGAGCCCCTTATACACTGAAAGCAGGTGTAATAGATTAGAGATTGCAATTAGAAATAAACCGACTTTTACTTTAGCTTTCTTCCATGCAGGTAGTCTAACTACCTTTGTTTTTTAAATATCAACTTAGCATAGCAGAGCTCAGATCACATATTGGAAAATCTTACCGACTGATCTCACTTGAAAACAAAATTGAGAATCAAGTGTTTTAAGTGGTGTTATTCCTTTCAACAATTTACCTGAGCATATATAGATGACACTTTTATAGTCATCACAAAATGACCTTTTAGAGAGAGCACTCAACATGCTGAGTGAGTGTCCCTTTTGTTAATGGGAATCAGCGGCTAAATAATACAATTGACCTGAAAAAAAATGACTGAGCTGTCTAGAAATTTGCTTCTCATAGAAAAGCATCTAATTTTATTCGAGAATATATTAAGCACTTTCCCATCTATGAAATTTCAGATTACATTTGAAATCAAGCATTTTACACTTTCAGGCACATTGCAGTCTGGGACAGGTGGTATTATTTTATGTGTATTTTATATAAGCAATTAATAGAAATTGGCCGAACAATGGATGTTTTCATTAATTTTTAGGGCTAAGTTTGATTGCCTCATTCAAGCTGAAAAGTTGTTTTGAAGTCAGATCTTCAAAATGTCTGTATAGATCATGTACAAACCATGTCCTTGCTAATTTGTTTCATTATGTAGCCACAGACCTTTCCAATTATATACATTAGTTTTTCAGTGTAGACTTGTAACTAGAAAGATGATACAGGGTAACTGAATAATTTGTTTTGGGAAATGTAAAAATTCACCTAAACATATCAGCTGAGAATACATATCAAATGAAAGTGATGGCAACTTAGATTAATAAAGGAATTGAGGCTATTGCTAATCTTATTATTATATTTTAAGTATAAATAAACTGATTCAGTGAAGTTACATGAACTAGATGTATATTACATCACACAGTTAATGTCATGCTCTCCTATGTCAGTTTTCCTACCAGGACTCTTTCCTTACACTACAGTGTTTATTCCATGTAAATACACACTTTGAAGAACAAATTGGTATTATAGATAATAGTATACTAGGTACATATGCATTTTGAGGAAATTTCTATAAGTGAGCAGTTACTTAGGGAAAATGATCCTTTGATTATTTCTATGGGGCTGCATACATTTAGAACTTAAAAATAATTATTGTTTACAGCTATAAATCATGTGATTATAAACATCATGTTTGGAAGTATGAAATAGAAGTATGTCTTGCTCAGTTTTAAGCTGGAAGAAAAGGAAGAATTCATATCTCAAAGTGTGAATTAAATCAATAAAGTAGAACATTCCATTACCACAGGTCCTGGGATCAGGCCAAATTATATGAAACTTATACAGATTGAATCCTTGTAGCTAACTGAGTATTCAGAGATGTCTACATTACCATATGCCTTTAGTTGTGTGTAACATTAGGTAATAGAAAATTCAATAAGTGTATAAAATGTGACTGGAGTAATGATTTGACATTAGCTAAAAAGTATTTGCACTGCCTGATGTTATGTGTTTTTTTACTATCTTTTCAATTATGCTAACTTTTTCTATTCCATTCACATAGATGTTTGATACTAACGTCATGCTTTTACAAAATAGTTCACCAAGGTTGAGACATTACAAAGAACTAAGAGAAAATTGCTTACCAGCCCATTTAATCATCATATGTAGTAACTTCTTCTCAGGTAAAGAAATTATTTCAAAATCATATGCTGAAAAGCTGTATAAATTAAAGCATCCTTATGGTGTTTACATTTTTGAAAAAAATCTGTGTAATACAACTATCATAAACTATATACTTTTCAGAAAATGAAATGAAGAATTGTCTAGGTACCACTTCACATGAATATTTTAATACAGAATATATCCAAAAATTTCTTGTTTATCTATTCTGATCTATTATCTTTTATTTGATCTTGAACTATTCAATCCTACCCATCATCTGTTATGGCTAAATTTACATTATAGATAATCCTAATCCCACTAAACACTTTAATATACTGCAATTTACACACTTATATTCAGCACATACATGGATGTATTATCTATTACAGTTTATCTTTAAAAAGTCAAGAATGTGACCAATGTGAGCTACCATATTTCATTTAGAAAGAAGCTCCTATTTTTGGCTTTATATATAAATTAATACTGCTAAACAATTGTTTTTCTCTTATACATTTAATAGTTATATGCTTTTGTTTTGCTTTGTTTTTGTTGTTGTTGTTGTTGTTGTTGTTGTTAAGGGCTTTTAAAATACTATTTGTCACACTGGATCATTTTGCATTTATATACTATATCACAGACAGGGCAGGATTCTAGTTGGGGGCATCTTAACCCATCAGAACATGTCTGTGTTAGCTACGTCTCCCAGAAACACGTATGATTTGGGTTTTCCTCCATCACAGCAGCACACAAATATGAAGAAATGAAATCAGTATTGATTTACAACACAGATAATTATAGAAGAATGAATGAGAAGGCTTTCTAATAGAATTCTGTCAATCAACTCCAGGCCCAACTTTCTCATTATGTGTTTGCTGAAACTATATGATGGAATTTGTCTGGTGACATTTCAGGGATAGTGACTTTGATTTCAAAGGAAATGTTTCAGGTTCATTTCATTACCTTAGAAAAGTAAAAGCAAATTTGCCTTATAAAAAGCAATTACTTCTTAGCTGACCAGTGCACAATAGCAATATAAGAGAGATTTCTCATTCCACTATTCAAATTCTGAACCAGCAAACTAGTGTTTGATTTTGCTTTAAGCCAATTTTACCATGTTTGAATTGCAAAAGCATTTAATCTTCATAAAGTAGGTTATTATAATGGAGATCATATTGTATTGGTATAGAATACTAGCAAAGGGACAACAGGATGGGTTATTTTTTCCAGTATTTATAGCATTTTAAAAATGATATTTAGTAGAAAACATTCATGAAAATTTTAAGAAATAAAGAGAATATATTTTAAATTGAGACATCGTGCTATTTTTTGCTTCTGCAGTTGTGCTCATATTCATTTCAAATTATAGTTCTATGAATTCTTAAGTGATGAATACCAAACATATTTCTAGTTGACTGTAATGACTGTAATGAATAATATTGGAAACAATCTGGTTGAATCTTAATCATGTTGTTTTCATTTTTCTTTAGTACTTTTAATTTACTCTCTATAATAAAATATATTTCATACTTGTATGAAAGTGTTTTTATTTAATTTTTTAAAGTTATTCCAGAGAAGGTGGTATTAGCAGGAAGTGGCATCACACCTTAAGTGGAGACTGAAAGAGGAACAATTCTGGGGGACCTCAAGAAAATTGTATGAATGAAGACAACCAATAAGTTAAGTGAGGCAACCTGGTTCAAAAACTCTGGACTTCCTACCTCAAACCAATGGAGATTTTTATTTCTAATGTTAGAAGGGAAAAGTTAGTGAGACAACATTCTCAATCTTGATGATTTGTCCTCTAATCTCTACTGCTGAGACTTGTAGTTTCATTTTATGGGTCATTAATTTCTCAAATATCTGGAATTTGTCAGTCTGTGCACATTTTTTTAAATTTAAAGTATACTTTATTATTAAAAAAATAGAGATAGAGATCAGGAGCCCATTTGTATGCATAGATTTGTTATCTTTCAGTATCAAGTCTAATAAGGAGTTAAATGAAAACTAACAATCATAAAAATTGCCCTATGAATACAACGGAGTGGTAAAACCAAAAATTTGAAATTAACAAAAAGAAAAAAAGGTATGCTTAGATTAAACAAGATTTTTACATTAGTATCATTTAAACTTACTCTCTAAAATAAACCTCCAGTGTGAAAAAGATGAAATGAGAGAAAAAGTATTAACAAATAAAAAAATTGAAATATAATAAACAAAAACAAAACACTGAAATGTAGAAAAAGTTGATCTCTAAATTTAAATGAGTTAAGTGTCTGCCATTAGAACTAGTAATAATCGTGGTATAAACAGATTTTAGGATTTTAAACAATAAAAATTTATATATGTATTTATCTGTGAAAACTAAAAAAAGGAAACCACATTTAGAATGGAATCCGGAGGCCAGCAGGTGGAGCTCTCATGCCCTACCAGCTGTCATCAACTGCAGCCCCCAAAAGAAGAGACCCACCTTGCAAATCTATACTACTTTAGATACTACTTTACTACACCAGCAGAAAGAAAAATGATTTTCCTCTTCCCCCACCAATAGCTCAACGAATGAGAGGCTCATAACTCATCCAAAGAAAAGCCACTATACTTTCAACTCCCTTTTTACTCCAATGGCTTTTTTGTGTATAACCACCCTCCCAACTAACCCCCTTTTCCTCTGTAAAAGAGCATTTTTGTCCTTTGTTCTCCAGACTTGCCTACAGTTTTGCCATAGCATTCTTGTCCTGGATTATAACTCTCTGCTATTCCCCAATGAAGTCATTTTTTTGCAGGGACTCTTACTTTTATGGTAACATATCTATTCATATATATTTTTTTTGTGAGTTGTCAAAATATCAAGGGCAAGAAATATGTTGTCCTTGTTATTTGTTGTCTCCATGTTATTTTCTGCTAAAGTGTGTAGCATTTTTGGATGTTATTTCATAATAAAGTACTTTTTACAGTCTGATATAAGAGGTGATTTATTTATCACTACGTGTTAATAAATGGTTTAAATTTTCAATTCACCACTACCATGCTTATACCCAATAGTCAAGTGACTTATTTTTTGTCAATGGAACTACAATAAATGTTTATGCATTGAATAAGTATCAACGAACCTTGTAGAGCTATAAAACTCTATCTTTACAATAGCAAGTCTAGCAGGTAAATTTGAGTTTTTATCTGTACAAGAACAGAAATGAAAACCTGACTACAAATGACATATGAATGTCACCATATAAATATTAAAGAACAAAAGGAAAAAAGTAAAAACCTGTGATAAAATATGTATTTGTAGGAGCAAAGAGGATGTAAATCATCTAAGTGGGGCACAGTAAGTCCAACATGATACAGGAGAATGGAAATAAGGTGGTGAAGTGTCAGTGGAAAAAATATGAGAACAGTGCATGATTCAGAGAGTTTCATGAGCAATTGGGATAAATGGGAGAGGCACATGCAACATCTTAGGTGAAAAAAACATTGTCAGTCGCAGAAGAGACATTTACAACTGGAATTCTAAATTAAAACTCAACATTTACCATTGTACATAGAAATAATTATAGTCACAATATTAGAATTTTTTTAGATACAGACTTTTTTGTGAACTTGAGAAAAACAGAATCAGTATTATGAAGTGAAAATAATTATTTTCAAGTACTTTAAAAATAGGTCTCAAATACTATTTTAAGAGTAAGTGTAGGACAGGAAAAATAATTTTCTCTCTACCTTTCTAAGTTCTTGGCTGAGACATTCTTATAATACATGACATTAATAGAAGGGGGAAAAAAAATCACAGAAACCTAACAACACTTATAACTCCTGCATATATGGGAGATAACCAGGAAAACTGAGTAACTCTCTGAAATGGCCCAAGCCATCACCTTAAATACCATCACTAGCAAAAGACAAGATTTTGGGTTTGGTGGTGCCAGTTATGAGAGACTTTCTGGCAAAGTAGAGTAAACAAGTGTATGGTTGTTATGCAGATTTAAGTCCTCGCGCTTTCTCCGTTGATAAGAGTTTCTGGAGATTTAGTCATCCTTCTCTTCCTGGTACAGAGAAGGAGGCACCCTTGCGATTGGAGATTTCCTTTATAAATGTAAATGTTTCTTAAGGAACGGATAACATCTATTAGGTTTTCAGAGCTTTTCCTATATCTGTTTCTTAAAAATAATCTGCTCAAGATAATCCTTATGCCAAAAAGGCATATTTTTTGGGGTGGCAAATTCTGCTCCCTTTCATAATAAAATGTACAGTTGCCACATAGTCTTATCCTGTGTCTTAATTAAGACACCTTAAGGGTCATCCACTCTCGGCAAAGCTCTTTTACTTTAATTTGGAAAAAATTAAATTACATTCCTGACAAATATCTCTCTTCTTTTCTTTTCTTCTTTTTTTAAAGCTTATTTATTTCTTTTGAAAGAGTGCGCACAGAAGGAGAGGCGGAGAGAGAGAGAGAGAGAGAGAGAGAGAGAGAGAATTCCAAGCAGGCTCCATCCACGCTGTCAGCATGAGCCCAGCTATGGTCTTGAGCTCATAAACCCAATCCAATACCAGGTAGAGCTCACGAACTGTGAGATCATGACCTGAACTGAAAAAAGAGTCAGACGCTTAACTAATTAAGCCATCCAGGCACCCCTCTCTTCTTTTCTTTATACAGAGATGATTTATGGTATTGTTAAAGATAATGTACCTCATGTTGTGTTGTTTGGTTGTTGAGGATTAAAAATAATATTTGTAAAGTGTGCATACAAATTCCAGTCATGATGTCTTTAACAATAGTGTAAACAGTTTGATGATTACTTAAGAATGTTTAATAGATTATTGCTTCCTTATGGCTCAATTATAAATCAATCAGCACCCCCAGATTCAACTCCATAAAACTTACACTCTGAACTTTAAATTATTCAATATTCCCTCAAATAATACACACTCTAGTGCTCTCAAGACTTTGCTCCTAATTTCCTCTTTGCTTTACATACTTTGGAATCACATACCAAATATCACTTTCTTTTCAAAAGTATGCTTGTTTTCATTGGGTAGGATTAACTTCTTCATTCACATTCTTTCAACCTTCTCTATAAGCATCTTTTGCATAAAATACTGCGTCTAACTCTCCTACATGACTGCATTTCCAAAGGGACAAGAGTATTCTTATTCAGTGTTATATCCTGAGCGTCTATCAATATTACCATATTGTGACTAATACAATAACTAAGGATGATAACCGTTAGCACAAAATAGCAGTCATGGGTAATTTCCTATGTGTCCACTGCTAGGCTCTTTACCTCAATCGTTCATTTAATTATTCAACAACTCTATAAAGTTGAAACTATTATTACCTCCTCCACGCTGTTGAGGAAATTAAGGCAAATAGAAGTAGAGCAATTTACGTGTGCATGTTTAGTGACTATGGATACAGCTCACAAAGTAGTCAGATTGCTTGCGTTTCCTCTGCGTGTGGCCTTCCATTCTGTATAACTAAGACAACTGTATCGTTAAGTTTTAGAGGGCTCACGACAAGTGAGAGTCCCCAAGATTACTGCAGGCCCATCTGGGGAAAGATAATATTTGGAGAAAAAATGATAACCAGTTTACTAAAAGTTACCCGTGGAATAAAACTTAAACGCTGCATCTGAGCATAATTTAAAAACAGATTTGATCACAGTATGATGACAGAACTCTTTTTCCCTACCCCTAGATGCCATTTCATCTGCTGCCCTGGCTGCCCCAATTGCTCTGCTAGTAAGGGAAGCAAAAAAAAAAAAAAAAAGAAAAAAAAGGAACAAGCAAATAAAATAAAACACAGGTGCTGCTTTGCTCTGAGCACCTACAGTGGCAGAAAGATGCACTCACCTCTCTCCATCACAAGTTGATCTAGAATTTTGCTATTTGGACCCTCAGCCTGTTTGAATATATATCTATTAGCTCCAAATCAGATCAATACGTCAAACTTCTTTCATACAGTTAGCAAGATTGGTTCCCGGATTTTTATTACTTGGTACCACAATTCATAAATCTTCAAATGTGACATGATGAATATATTTAGATGTCTTTGGAGATTAGTGTCTTGTTCGCTTATTTTCGGTATGACAGGCAACACTTAAGAATAAAGTGTGGCACCATTCCAATAGACATTGCTTAGTTTTTCTACTGAGTGTGAAATTCTGAATCTCCTCCTAATGCTGAGTGGAAAGGAGAGTGGAGATGATACCAGATAAACTTTTTGGATTCCAGTGTAGTTAAAAAAAAAAAAAAAAAAGGAGATTATTGAACTCAAGATTTTAGTGTGAAGAGAAAATCCCACAAAGAATTACTAACTTTTAACAATAACGAACATTAAAAGATATGGAAATACAGAAAAAAATTGTCTCCTAAGGCTTTGCTGTTTTACCATGTGAGATGAAGTAATGAGATATTGCAACAATTAACAGCCACATACAATAGGAAGCTTATCAAATATGATAGTTTTATGATTTCTACAATGATGTGTTTTTCAAATTTAAGATATATTCTAGAAATACATTGTGTTCCATCTAAGTGCCAATCTTTTTGAAATATTCCTTCAAGAAATATCTGCAGAATTTTTCAAATCATTCAACTTAACCAATAAGAAGTTCTAAAAATGTACTGAACTTTGCATGAAATTATATTCATTAAAAGCTGTAATGAAAGGTTAGGATTTGAAAAGAGTGTTTCAAGCCAGCATTATATTCACAAACTAAATTCTTTCCAACAAAAGGAGAAGCACAAATGATGCAGGGGATAAAACTCAAAGAAAATACTTTAAAACAAAGTATGATTCCATAAAAATAATTTCAAGAGAAAATTTAGTAGATAGGATGAATGATGAATTGAAGGAAACAAACCAGTATAAATTTAACATGATTTACTTTAAAGGAACATGAAGTTTCATTAATCTTGCTTTACTTAATTTTATAATTTTGATTATTGCCAAAACTCAGTCACTATCAGACCATACAATCTGATTAATTTGTGTGTCTCAAAGCCAGATCATTTATTTTCTTGATTATTTCCATCACTATTTTCCTTGGCTGATGCATCTGTTCTCCTTCAATTGCAAAATGGAGTCTCTGACAGTCTCATTTTGATTTTATATCAACTCTTCTAAAAATCAAGTGGCTCTTAGTTGGTTGGTCCTTTGCAAAATGACTTCTTTTTACTGAGTTTTTCTGGGGATGCGATTAAAAGGCATAGCATACTACAAGAATCTAAGACGGGAATGACGAGCAAAGAGCAGGGCAAGTGCAATATCCGTGTCCAAGAGACCAGTAGGTAACATTAACGTGACAAACTGGCATCAGGAAGCCACAGGAGAAATTTAGGGAATGGACACTGCCAGATCTAAGACAAGCAATCATAAGCCAAGTGAGTGCCGCAAGCATGCTATGAAGGCACACACTTAAGTTGTGTCTTTCCACAGTGTCAGCTTTATTCAATCATAAAGCAAGGTTAAGGTAGGTTCAGGAGTCCAAGCTCAATGACATTATACTATGCGTTTAACCTGGCTTCATACATGCCACAAAAGCAAAGCACAAAACAGTCACACAACAAACAAAAAACAACAAAGGGTAAGAAGTTAATGAACCCAATGTGAAGTCAGTTCTTGAGTTAGTTGAGAGGTAGACTCAGTCTGGTCCGGGTCAGCTCTCAGCCCATGCTGCTTTTTAATGTTTCAGCAGGGGAGGATCTCTGTTCTGTTCAGAGATCAATCAGGCAGAGCCTTCTGTGGCGTTTGCCTTTTTGATGCCATCAGATGTGAAAGGTTCAGTGTCTGGAGACTTTGACAGTTTGCTGCAAAAGTTCTCCCTTTTTAAAGAGGTTTAATCCTTCTTGGACCTTTGCAGGTCTCCTGTCATTCTGCTTGCTATCAGTTGTGGGTGTTATCAGACTGTGTTGTTTTTGGCGATATCTGGACTTAGCTGCAACACTCTTGCCTGGGTACATCACTGCTCCACATGAGTCACTGCTTGACATGAGTGACTCCATCTTGCTCTCTACAGTGAACAACAATCGTAGGGGAGTTGTAACAATAAGGAAACATGTGAATACAAACATTTGCAAGCATCAAGAAGATAGTATCACCATAAAATTTACCAGAGCCTGCCTAAAGAATATCTACACTTTTTAAGCAGTAAGATTCAATTTCAGAAAAGCTGATTTGGACTTTCAGTTGGGAACATACATTTGGCCATAGTTAGGAAGTACTAGGACAATGGATCAGCAACAGCTGGTTACAAGATTCTTAAATAGATGCACATATGTTGTTACCATTTGTATTTAACAGATTCACATCATGATCCCGGAGGGAGATATCATGTTAAATCTGCCCTTTGTGACAATGAGTCTCGCTGATTATGAGTGCTAAAAGGGACTATAAAAATTATCGAGTCCAATGTCCCAGTTGTACTATTGTAAAAAGTTATTCTAAGCCAATTTAAATAGCCATCCAAAGTCTAAAGTTTAGTAAAAAAAAAAAAAAAAAGTAGGCTGAAAGCCAATGCTCTTGACTTTTTTTCCCCCATGTCATCACAAACCTTCTCCACCACATTGACAATTTTTTCCTAGCTTAAAAATGAAATTACATTTCACTGCTATAGTGAAAATGGATATGATAAAACTATCTTTGGTGAAAATTAATATCTTGGTTATTTTTCCAACTTAAGAATGTTCCAAATATAATAGATACCTATAAGCAACTTCTTTCTTGGCAGCTCAAATAATAAATCCATAAAATATTATGTCTATACCCTGCTGATATTGTAATAGATTTTGCTTCAATCTTCTGGCACCATTGTACAGCTTCAAAAGAACACTATCTCCTCTTCTATGCACTGAAATCAAAATAACAATTTTCTTTAGCTCCATTATTTTTCCTTTGGAGTCGAAGAAATTTAAAAGCATATTAACATGTTTCAACTGTTAGTAAATTGCTTTTGCTTCTTTTGCAACAGAAAGTAATGAATATGGACTAAGTCATTGAGAGGCCCTGCGGTTACAAGCCAAAGAAGATCTTAATTTACAATAGTTAAACCTGCTATTTTAGGACATCCTAAGTGGTCTATAGATCTTAAGCACAACCTGAGACTGTTTGATCTGATGTATAAATTAGAGGTAGAGTTTGAATTTTATTGCAATAAGTTATTTCAACATCAAGTTAAACCTGGAACTTGCTTAGTTGATGTCACCTTCTCAACTTTCTTCAAAATATGCATTGGAAACTGTTAGGAAAAATCTGTATTGGTGCTAGAGGCAATTCTATAATGATTAAAAAATATGGTTGAATTGTGGCCAAACCCTGCGAATGGATATCTTATCATATGAATCATGTCAAGGAGAAATACACATGTGGAAGATTTATAAAAGGGGAAAGCAGTAAAGAAGGCTGGTCATATTACAGTTGATTTAAAGAATTGATATTAATACAAGAAAAAGCAGATTGATGTGCTTGTACAAGTTTGAACATTAGGAAGATAATACTATATATAAAAGGCTATCTATAGTGTAAGGGAAGTAAATGTCCCTAGGTAACTTTGGATTGCAACAACAAGCATAGAAAAACCTTTATGCTATAGCTGTGATACTTCCTACCATTTGGTATTCTCTTCTCTCTCTCTCTCTTTTTTTCTTTGTAAAAACAGTGTCACCTCTGTTCTGGAATTTTAAGTAACAGCAAACATTTTTTTTTCTCTTCTTCCATTAGATTACAAATATCTGTAGTTTCTTTCTTTGTTACTAATGTACTATAAATCATAAAGATATTGAATAGATAACCCACAGAATGGGAGACGTATTTAAATTGTGCAAATAGATGAGTTTGACATGCACATACAGTTGTGAAATTATTGTCACAGATAGTAGTTATTTCTATCACTCTCAAAAGGTCCTTTGTGTCCTTTGCAATGCATTCCTCTCTACATTCTTTCCGCAGGAATGTTGATCTGTTCTATCGCTGCATATATGTTTCTATTTTTTAGGATTTTATCTAGATGGAGTCATATAGTCTGTATTCATTTTTATTTGGCTACTTTATCTTTGTAAAATTTGGTTCAGAAATTCATACATATTGTTTTATGCATCCATTGTTTGTTCTTTTTTTACTGCTGAAAAATATTCCATTAAATGTGTGTCGAACAATTTTTCTTTGTTAGTTTTGGTATCCGGGTAACACTGGCCTCACAGAATGAGTAGGGAAGTATTTTTTTATTGGAAGAGCTTGTGAAAAATTGATATTAGTTCTTAAATGTTTGATAGAATCCAGTGGTGAACCCATCCAAATCTGGGTTTTTCTTTGTGCGTAGTTTTTCATTTTTTATTTTTAATTTCAGTGTAGTTAACATACCATGTTATATTCAGGTGTACAATATAGTGATTCAACAATTACTCATGCTCATCAAAAGAAGCGTACTCCTTAATACCCTTCACCTATTTCCCACATCCTCCCACCCACCTCCCCTCTGGTAACCACTTGTTTGTTCTCTGTAGTTTAGAGTCTGTGTTATGATTCGTCTCTTTTTCTTTCTTTCTTTTCTCTTTCTTTCTTTCTTTCTTTCTTTCTTTCTTTCTTTCCTTTCTTTCTTTCTCTCTTTTCTTTCTTCCTTTTCTTTCTTTCTTCTTTTGTTATGTGTGTAGTTTTTTGATTACTGATTCATTTTTTTCACATTTTATAGGTCTATCAGGATTGTCAATTTTTTCACAAGTCAGCTATCATAATTTGTGTCTTGTTTAGGAATTTGTCCTTTTCTAAGTGATCTAATTTCATGGCATACAGTTGTCCATAGATTCCATTATGAGCCTTTACATATCTGTAGAATCAGGGGCAATGTCTCCTATTTCATTTTAGATTCTAGAAATTTGAGTCTTTTTTCTTTGGTCAATGTAGCTAAATGTTTGTCAGTTTTGTTGGTCTTTTATAGAATCGGCTTTTGGTTCCTTTAATTTTCTCTATTGCTTTTCTATGCTCAATTAATTTCCATTCTAAACTCTACTATTGTTTCCTTCTGCTTGCATTAGGTTTGGTTTGCTCTTTTTCCATCTGACACCTTAAAGAGGAAGGTTACCTTCTGGTATTTTCAATAAGCCTGTGTTGGCACACTTAATGGTGTCCCACATTTCTCTCATGCTCCACTTCAGTTTTCCTTCATTCTTTTCTCTCTTTTTTCCTTCAACTTTCGTAATCTCTATTCACTAGCCTTGGGTTTGCATGTTCTTTCTTCTGCCAGCTCAAATCTACTATTAGGTCTTTCTCCTAAGTTACTTCAGTTATGGTACCTTTCAACTCCAGAATTTCCAATTGATTCTTATTCACAATTACTATTTGTTGATATTCTTTATTTGATGTGACATCGGTATCATATCTTCCTTTACTTCTTAAATCATGCTATCTTTTAGCTCTGTGAGCATGTTTATTATGGCTACTTTAAAGTACTTATTTTTCAGATAAAGCTGACATCTGGTCCTTCTGACAGGTAATTTTTGTTGCCTTCCTCACTCCCTCCACCCAAGTATATGAATAATATTTTTCTATTTCTTTTCATGCATATTTTTCTAATTAGATTCTTTATATAATGTATTGCAGTGACTTGGGACTTCCCTGCCCTTTTGGATCATGTTGTCACATTTGTTTGTTTATTTGCTTAGCTACTGACTATTTCCCCATCACAATATTTAGACTCTGATATTCCTCTGGGAGGTGCAGCTTTGAGCATTCCAGAGTTGCCATGGGATGGCACTGTTACTAGTAGGACTCTCTTCTCTTTTCCTTACCATACCTCCTGAACTCTACAGATTGCAGCTGGTTGCTCTTTTATTTTCAATAATATCCTGAGTGGTCTTGGTTCAAATACCACAGAATCTTGACACTCCTACTGAATTTTCATAAATGGTTTTGAAAAGATTTGTTTTTCATTTGTTGATTACCCAAAGATAATTTCTAGAAGACTTTTTTGATTTGATCTTTTTAAATAGTTCCTACCAGTTTTACTGGGAAGAGGCTCATTGCATTCCCTCATGGTGTCCTGATGAAAGCTAATTCCCTATGCATGTGCTTTTTAGTTTTCAAATATTTGGGAATTTCCCAAGTATCATTCTGTCTTTTATTTAAAATGCAATTATTTTACCCTCAGAACACATACTATGACTGATTTCAGTGTTTAAATATATATCAATATTTGTCCCATGGTATATGTTAAGTAACTGTAGTTAAAATAAAAACTATTTATAGTAAAAAATATTTGTTTCATGGTCCAGGATATAGTCTGTCTTATTAAATTTTTTTATGTAAACTTGAAAAGAATATCTATTTGTCTATCTGTTAGGTGCAATGTTCTATAAATACCAATTTGGTTATTAGTGTTGTTCAAGTGCTCTATATTCTTTCTAATTTTCTACTTGTGTCAATTATTGAGTCAGAAGTGTTGTGGATTTATCTATTTCTTCCTTCAGTTTTAATTTCAAGTTTTGGTTTTTTATTTTGTTTATTTATTTATTTATTTATTTATTTATTTATTTATTTTGAGAGAGAGAGAGAGAGAGAGAGAGAGAGAGAGAGAGAGAGAGAATCTTACGCAGGCTCCATGCTGAGCATGGAGCTTGCTGAGGGGCTTGATTTCACAACTCTGAGATCATGACCTGAAGTGAAATCAGGAGTGGAATGCTTAACCAACTGAGCTACCCAGGTGCCTCTAATTTCAAGTATTTTTAAGCCTTATTATGCATACATAAACATAGGATTGCTATGCCATCTGGATGAAATGGCCTATTAATATTATGAAATGAGCTTCTTTATTCCTGGTAATATCATTTTCTTATCTACTTTTTCTGAAATTAATGTAGCCACTTACTTTTTCTTTTGACTAGAGTGAGAATGGTACATATTTTTCAATTCTTATACATTAAAGCTATCAACGCCCTTATATGAAAAGTGGATTTCTTACAGACAGCATATAGTTGGGTCTTGCTTCTTTTTAAAATCAAGCCTGACAAACTCTACTTTTAACCATTTACATGTAGTGTCATTATTGTTATAGTTGTGTTTAAAGCTACCATGTGGCTATTATTTTCTGTTTTTTTTTTTCTATCTGTGCTAGCATCCTATGTGAGAGAACTTACCACATCTTAGAGCCATAGGATGTTAGATGACAGATATTATCACACAGACATACATAAAGAAGCAATAATATTGCAAATTATGTTAATATGTAAAAATTGAATGGTTAAATATATATGGGTGGGAAATAAACTTTCTAAACATAACACCAAAAGTAAAACCTATAAAGAAAAAAATCAATAAGTGTCTGGAAGTAAAAAAAAAAACAAAAACAAAAACATAATAAATCCTAAAACAAATGCCAGGATGAAAATTAAATAAAATAATAAAAGTGTATAATTATATTTTCTGAAATTATTATAAACCAAAACAGAAACCTAGGCAAAATAGACATAAAATACATCATTATGTCAGCCATTGTGGTAGGCAGAATTCAAGATGGCTCCAAAGGAGTCATGTTCTTATGTAATCCCCTCCCGTTGGGTGATGGCTAAACCTGTCACTGCTTCTTTTTTTTTTTTTTTATTTATTTATTTATTTATTTATTTATTTTTGGGACAGAGAGAGACAGAGCATGAACCGGGGAGGGGCAGAGAGAGAGGGAGACACAGAATCGGAAACAGGCTCCAGGCTCCGAGCCATCAGCCCAGAGCCTGACGCGGGGCTCGAACTCACAGACCGCGAGATCGTGACCTGGCTGAAGTCGGACGCTTAACCGACTGCGCCACCCAGGCGCCCCAACCTGTCACTGCTTCTAACCAAAGGAATTTGTCAAAGGTAATGTGGTAGCCATGCCCTTAATTAGGTTATAAAACAAATGTGTTGGAATAATCACTCCTGAGATTCTATCTTGGCTAACTGGAGATGGATTGCTTTGCTCACTTTGAAGAAGGAAATCCTATATTGTGACAAGTCCTGTGAAGACATGGGAAGGACTGGGAGCAGCCTTTTGGAGTTAACAGTAACCCTTGCTATAAGCTTGAAAAACACAGCATGCCTGTCTTACAACTTCATCTAACTGAATTCTGAAAACTACATGAGCTTAGAAGAGGACCCAAAACTTCAGAAAGGCATGCACCTTGATTTCACCCGATGAACCTTGATTTCAGTCTGGTGAGAAGGGTACCCAACTAACCCATGCCTGGATGATGGACTCACAAAAACTGTGATATAATAAATGTATGTTAACTTAATATGCTGACTTTGTGTTAATTTGTTATGCAGCAATAGAAGACTAATGCATCTATAGCAGAATAAACATCACCAAAGTGTTCAAAACATCAAAAAATATATCTGAAACAATGAAAATATGTCATTGCTCATTTAAAACATAAACTCATAGCCTGTATAAAGCATTAATACATGTATTTACATATCCTTATTTATGTTTCTGTATTTTATTATTATTGAAACTGATTTTGAAATTTTTATATTTATATTTAATCTGTTTCTACATGTACATGTACTACAATTTTTACATATGTTTGTAATCTCCATGTCTGTATGCATAATATCACCCCTTTTGACAAGAATGTAGAGCATCAAATATTTTCACATTCTACTGATGAAATCCACATTGGGTATACATTTACAAAATTCCTGACAAGGCTAAAAACACAGGAAATATTTGGTATTTACTACAATGTTAGCTAGCAAATACAGAAAATAAAAGGAAAATTAATTACTATTTTAAATAACACATGACAAAATCCAAGTTTTCTATTTGTATAAAATATGTGCTTATGACACATAATTATATAATAGATACACATATTTGTTATGGCTTCTTCTAAAATACATACAAATATACATAGAAGAATATATGTGAATTAATTTGACATTTCATTAACAGAGGTTATTTGTCGATAATGGGTATATGCATTATTTTGTGAGCAGTAATTTTTTCTTATAAATTATTTTTATTTTGGGGGTGCCTGGGTGGCTCAATCCATTAAGTGTCTGACTCTTTATTCCTGATCTCAACATTGTGAGATTGAGTCCCACATCAGGCTCCACACTGAGCATGGAGCCTGCTTGGCATTCTCTCTCTCCCTCTTCCCCTCCCCTACTTGTGTGTGCTCTCTCTCTCTAAGCAAATTTTAAAAAATTAAATAAATAAATAAATAAATAATTTTCATTTTAGATGTTTTTTCAAAGTACATTTAGTTTTTTAATATGAAAATTAAAGTTTTAATTTTATTTGTATATAATCAGGTGCTATTTTATTATCTTATCTTGGTTATACAATTGTTATTTTAGTACCATTTATGGTACATTTATGGGTTATTTATGTACAAATTTCATCTCTTCTCCTTGTTTATAAGTTCACTGAAACGATGAGAGGCACATTTTTTTAGGTGCACAGTCAATATGTGTAGAAAGACTAAGTGAATAAGTCTCATGATGGCAATGGCGTGGCTCTTTACATTTACGAATACTGTCTCTTTCAAATAACAATCTCTTTGAAAAACATTTCATTATTTTGTGTAACTACAGTAGTCCTCCTTGATCCATGGTTTCACTTTCCACACGTTCAGTTACCTGGGGTCAACAGTGGTCTGGAAGCAGATAATCCTCCTGACATCATCAGAAGGTCAATCACTTCAGTAGAAGGTACATCATTCATCCCATTCATCTGATCGCACAGGCATTTTATCATCTTATATCATCACAATAAGAATGGCAGGCATAGTGCAATAAGATATTTTGAGAGAGGCCATATTCAAATAAATTTTATTTCTTTTAAAATAAATATTTTTGAGAGAGAGCGCACGAGAGTATGAGTGGGGGAGGGGCAGAGACAGAGGGGGACAGAGGATCCAAAGCAGGCTCTGCACTGACAGCAGCGAGAGCCCAATGTGGGTCTTGAAGTCACAAACCAGGAGATCATGACCTGAGAAGAAGTTGGATGCTCAACTGACTGAGCCACCCAGGTGCCCCTAACATAACTTTTATTACAATATAGTTAAAATTGTTCTATTTTATTGTTAGCTGTTGTTAATATTTTACTATGCCTGATGTATTAAACTTTATCATAGGCATGTATGTATAGGGGGAATATATATATATATATATATACACACATATATATGTATATATAGGTATACCTATATATACGTATATATAGGTATACCTATATATATATACGTATATATAGGTATACCTATATATATATAGGTTTCAGTACTATCTGTCATTTCAGGCAACCACCGGTGGTCTTGGAATGTATCCCCCAAAGATAAGGGGGGGACTACTGTAGTTTGATTTCCTTTCCATGGTCTGATAATATAGTTACTTTACAAAACACCAGGGATTGATTTAGCAACTTTTTACTTTTTTTTTTTTTTTTTTTTTTTACCTTACAAAGTACCATTACCACTCAAAGGCACTAATTAAACTCAACTGAACACATGGGAGGCATTAGGCAGACAGAGTTGCAGCCTGCTGTGAGCCTAATAATCTTGGTATAAGAAATGTTGAAAAACAAAGTTCAACTGAGTAAATTGTAAAGATGTTATTGGCTTTATTCAACAATTCATGACTCCAGCAGCATCCCGTCTAGCTGATAGAAAGGAACTCTGAGGAGCTATACAAAATGAAAAGCTTTTACAGGCAGAAGGGAGTGAGACAAGGAAGTCATACTAGCAAAAAACAAATTGTTTGACAAGGTCACCTTCCTTTGGGGCATTAATGGTCCCTATATCAGGCAGATTACCTCACTAGTACTGAGGAGGTAATTCCTGATTGGCTGTTTAAGATTCATTCCTGGGAGAGGCCAAAACACTAAGTATTAAGTCTCAGTTTGGTGACATGAGGCCTAACATAAGTGACTCCATTTTAGGCCTATTGTCTTGTTTTTAACAGTATTATTAAAAAGGAAGAAGGAAGTTCATAGATTTGAAGAAAGAATCTGTTGAAGTCACTCTACACACTGCTCATTTCTTCACAAGTAAACTTTTTTGTACTTTTGCATAGTTTTCTTTAACTTTCAAAAGTTCCCTAGAGCATACTATCAATTCTAACCACAGAAATTTGAATTATCTCGGGGCACCTGGGTGACTCAGTTAGTTAAGCATCTGACTTTGGCTCAGGTCATGATCTCAGGGTTCATGAGTTTGAGCCCTGCATCAGGCTTTGTGCTTACAGCACAGAGCCTGGAGCTGCCTTTGAGTCTGTGTCTCCCTCTCTCTCTGCCCCTCCCCTGCTCATGCTCTGCATCTCTCTCTCTCTCTCAAAAATAACTAAACATTAAATTTTTTAAAATATTTTTTAATATTAAAAAAAACTTGAACTGTCTCCAAGAATGCTAAGACTGCCACCCTAGTTGCTAAAATAGCTACTCTTTCTCTGTACAGGATAAAGAAATGTTTCTTTGTGGCTTTTATTGACAAAAGTTTTAATAGAAATCCACTAATAGAGTACTAAGAGGAACAGAAAGAGCATATCTAGAATATTACTACTGAAAGTCGTTAACAACTACTAGGTGCTTACTAAGTGCTCTAACGCTTTACATGTTTTAAGTCATTTAATATCTCCCCAGGTAAAAATATATCTTTGTTACAATTGTGGATGCCACAATGACTCTAAATTGGCTTTATTGTCCTTTGTATGACCCTTGTTTATCAATAAGCCTGAGAAATTAATGAGATTTGTTTCCCCTGCAAGAGCATTAATTTTAAGACCTACCTATGATGTGATATAATTTAAAAGGGGGTTTTCACTTGTTTAGTGCTCATCATCCACTTGACATCCATGCGAAAGGAAATTTGATACTCATTTATGTGAATTTTTTAATTGATTTTGATATTGTCCTGGTAATTTGCTGTGACCTAGAACCTATTTCACTTAATAAAAGTGGGATTAAAAGGCAGACCATTTCACTGAACATATGCAATCATTAAAACTAAAAAAAATGTTATTTTTATTCTCAAAATCATGCATATTTGAGCAATATGTACAGTTAGAAATTTGCAAATTTTAAACACTCATACAGTCTTAAAGCAACAGTGTTTCAGAGATAGATATATATCTCCAATTGTTCACATCTGGGTAGAAACTATATTGAGAGAATGTTTTTTAATTGATTATTCATAATTAGATTTTTTCCACAAGGATGATAAAATCAGTTTTTGGATATATAATGTTGACAGTTTTCATTACATTTATTTTTGGGAAATAATAAAAATTTAAATGTCACAATATCCCTTTCACATAGTGTGTAAATTACTTTTGTGGATTATTACCATGTCTTTAAATTAGAAAAGCTTACTTTTACACCTCCTGTATAGGGAAAAACCCAGTTTTCCCTACTGTGTGTTTTTTTCCTATGCATCTCCTTTACTACTCAAAGTAGAAGCATACTCACAGAGAGCACTTCACTCTGACACTTAGAGTCACCAAATGTGCAGAGGTTTTCTTTGTGACACCAGCTGGGTATCTTACAATCTCAGTTCTGACACCAGCTACCTGGGGATAGTGTCAGATCTCACAGGTTAAGGACTCACTCAAGACTGCTCCTGCCCTACTTCCAATGCCAATCTCAAATTACATCTCCAGGTTACACACAACTTCTGTCCAATTTGGCTACACACTGGAGGTTATCATGGAGGTTCCCATACTCAGGTTCAATGAACTTGTTAGCGTGGTTCACAGCACTCAGGGAAATATTTACTTACATCTACTAGTTTATTAAAGGACATGATAAAGGATAAAGATGAAGAGATAATAGGGGAGGTCTGGGAGGGTCCTGAGCATGGGATATTCTTTCCCAGTCAGGTTGTTTCACCTCCCTGGTATAGATGTGTTCACCTATGTGGAAGCTTTCTAAACCCTATACTTTTGGGATTTTATGGAAGCTTCCTCATGTAGGCATGATCAATCTTTAGCCCCATTTTCAGATTTTCTCCCTTCTTAAGAATTGGGGGTATGTGGTTAAAAATTCCAATAGTGCGGGGCATCTGGGTGGCTCAGTCAGTACAGGGTCCAACCCTGGATTTTGACTCAGGTCATAACCTTACAGTTTGTGAGTTCAAGCCCCACATCAGGCTCTGCGCTAACAGTGAGGAGCCTGCTTGGGAATCCCACTCTCTCTCTCTCTGTCTCTGTCTCTCCCTCTTTCTCTGCCCTTCCCCCACTCTGTCTCTCCCTCTCTCTCAAAATAAATAAATAAACTAAAAAAAAATTCAATCGTGGCTTGTTCTTTCCAGTGACCAGCCTCATCCAGGAGCCATCTAGGAGCCCACCAAGAATCACCTCATCAGGATAAAAGACATTCCTATCACCCAGGAAATTATAAGGGTTTCAGGAGGCCTGTTCCAGGGATGGGTCAAAGACCACATATTAGACCAAGAAATGCTCCTCATGTTCTTATCACTTAAGAAAATACAGAGTTTTCAAGAACCCTGTGTCAGCAGCCATGGGCAGAGACCAATACATATTTCTTATTAAAAATAATAACATCATAATCTTAATCTGAAAATTACATACAAGCCACTTACGATTAACAATCATTTGTAAAGCTTGCAATACACACTAATTATATGGATCATAATTGTTAATCTAGTTTGTACCACATAATAAAATAGACATAGGGTACCTGATTATATATAAATATAAATGTATATTAATAAACCCAGGTTTATTGGGTTTTGTCACATGTATCACTGAGGACCATTGGACGGTTTTAAGGAGAATCATATATTTGGATCTGCACTTTAAACAAAAACAATTGCTGTTTTTTCTTTTGTAAATAGCTGTTTAAAGAAGAGCCCAAGTGGAGATGGGAAGGCCCAACCAGTTAGGGATAGTAGTACAGATGATAGCATTGGGGATAGGAAGAACTGAGGAGAGTTGATGTAGATTGGAGGACAACTCGAGAAGGACTGGTGATTAATTAGATGTAGCGAATGAGGGAGAGGGAATGCATCAAAAAAGTCCCTACATTTGTTTGTAGCAGCATCAAAGTGATTTTTAAAACTTTTATTTTGTCTGTTGGCTATCTGATCCCTGTCACTGTCAAACCAAAAAAATTCAACATTTGTTAGATCAAAATTTATTTAGTTCATATTCCTCCTGAAATGGTTCCATTTGTCATGGTATAAAATCTAGTAAAGTATATTGTACTAGAATTTATTAACTATGATAGAGATATGACCCCTGAAAATGGTTGATAATGAATGTGATTCTCTAGTCATTTAACTGCTTAGAATTAGACTCATTGCTTAAAAGACCTTGAGGCTCAAGATGGGACAAAGCTGGACATGACACCATAAGGGAGAAAAAGAACAGAGACCCAGGCTTCCAGATTTACCTGGATTCTCACAGTTCATACCTTTTCACAAAGCAAAAACTCAAGTTATAGAAACTCACATGGTTTTTAGTAACTTTGTAAATGCCATGGATTTGAAAAGGAACCTGGGCTGATTATACTAAGTGGAACTTTGAGAGCTGTAGGAAGCAACTCCTAGAGATTTAGAAATAGGTATTTGAGATATAATTTATATAATTGAGCAGCTTTATAAGAATATTCAATACTTTGGATACTATCTTATGAACAATAAGAATTAAATGAAGACCATTAGGCAAATATGTTAAGGCATTATGCAAGAAATATGTATTTAAAAATATTATGTCTGCAGAGTAGAGAATAGATAATAATATGTAGTAGATATTTAAAAAATACTACAGGATTAAAGTTTTTAAAAAATTATAGTAACCCAAGCAAACAAGGTGAATCCTTTATGTAAAGAAGTATTTATGAGATTTAAGATTCAGATAACTTTAAGACATTTAAAATATGTTTATAATAGGAATCATAGTATTCACATTTGACAAAAATTAATTTTTTTAATGTTTATTTATTTTTGAGAGAGAGACCGTGTGAGCCAGGGAGGGGCAGAGAGAGAGAGAGAGAGAGAGAGAGAGAGAGAAAGAGAGAGAGAGAGAGAGACAGACAGAATCCGAAACAGGCTCTAGGCTCCAACCTGTCAGTACAGAGCTGGACACAGGGCTCGAACTCACGAACCGTGAGATCATGACCTTAGCCATACTCAGACGCTTAACCAACTGAGCCACCCAGACGCCCCACATTTGACAAAAATTAAAAAAAAAACCATGAATAACAAGCATTACATTTTTTCTTGTGATTCACTATATAAGCACTTTAAAATTTTGAACATCACAGTAATGCTTTATATAGACATCTAATTCATAATAAGTAGTTTAGTAAACTGAAATTTTTAAAAAAGTGAATAGTTTGCTGAAGTTCAGAAAGCTCTAAGTGACACAACTATGTTTTAGATTTTTGATCTGATTTTAGAGGGTAGCTATAGAACAAGAAAAATGAATCAAGAATAAAACCTGGGTTTTCTTCTCAGAGAACTGTTTAAATAGAATACCCAAATAATTGAGTATCTTAAACTGTATAATTTAGAATCGAACCTGAGCCCAAATAACCCCATGATCATATATTCTATGAGAATCTATATGAAATAACCTGAAAGTTTCTCTTTAAAGAGTCGACAAGTTTCCTTCTTCCCAAAAGTTCTGAATTGCTTTCTATTTCCCTCACAGTTTTGGTAGAAAGTTTTAAGTACTGCTTTATTTTTTTAACTGAATAGGTTCCAAGTTTTAATATAAAGTCTCATATATCTGTTCTTTTAGGGATTGGTGAATGTTTTCCCAAGACCTTGATGACACATCTTTTAGGCATGCATGCCCACAATTTCTGTTGCAACTATTGGAATCTACTCTTGACTCCTCCAAGGCATTATAGACAATATGTAAATGAACGGTGATGGCTGTGTTCCAATAAAACTTTATTTATAAATACAGGTGGCCAATTGGGTCATAGTTTGCTGACTGTGGATGAAATATGCTGAATATAAATATATAAGCAGATAAACCTGAAGAAGACAATTTTATAGTGTGAAAGTAATTTCATTTAAAATCAATGAAATAAGCTATCCTCCTAAACATAATGCACATGGCAAACTTTGTTCAGACTACACACTGTCCAATCAGGGTATAGTTTTTATTAAGAAGAATCAAAGAAAATGTTGTTGTTAATAGAAACTTCCCCAAACCTGCAAATAATGCAAAAGAGAATACAACAAGTACTTCTAGTCTCATACTGTGCATTCTTGATTTTTCTATCTAAGCATTATTTAAAATATCTACTTAATTATCTAGGGGAATAAGATTTAGTCTCACTTTAGTGTTTATTATTACTTGAATACTCTCATTCATGAGTTTGCATGGTTACTTGTACATCTAGTCCTGCAAAAATATAATTTTTGTCAGGTAGGAAAACGATTTTGTAGATTATTGTTGTGTTTGCTGGTAGTACATTGACCACATCTGCCTCCAACTAGAAATGTGTTTTTGGATGAAATCTACAACTTCTGCTCCATCTAATACTCCTTTCACCAATATTGGTTCTCTCAATAATGAGGTGATAAATGTATTAGAAGTGTTCATTTTATATTTGTATAAAGTGCTATATTTTAACATTTAAAAATATACTTTGATAGTGTTTCACATTTAAGGCTTTATATTTTTTAATAAAATGCATGTAATATTTTGATTCTTGAATAACCTCTAACCAGTGGTTATTAATCTTCCTTTATCAGAAACCCTGAGTCAGTGGATGGAGAATGAGAAATCCCTTTCTAGAACATATATTTAATCACAATTACACAAATTGTTCATTCATGTTCTACTCCATGAATCTTATTTAAAAATTCATAGAACTGGACAGCCACATGCAGAAGAATGAAACTAGATCACTTTCTTACACCATGCACAAAAATAAACTCAGAATGGATGAAAGACCTAAATGTGAGACAGGAAACCATCAACCTTAGAGGAGAAAACAGGCAACAACCTTTGACCTCAGCTGCAGCAACTTCTTGCTCGACACATCTCCAAAGTCAAGGGAATTAAAAGCAAAAATGAATGATTGAGACCTCATCAAGCTAAAAAGCTTCTGCACTCTAAGGGAAACAATCAACAAAACTAAAAGGCAATCGATGGGATGGGAAAAGATATCTGTAAATGACATATCGGATAAAGGGTTAGTATCCAAAATCTATAAAGAATTTACCAAACTCAACACCCCAAATAATGAAGAATCCAGTGAAGAAATGGACAGAAGACATGAATAGACACTTTTCCAAAGACATCCAGATGGCCAACAGATACATGAAAAGATGGTCAACATCACTCATCATCAAGGAAAGTATTGTAATGTGTTAGTAATCTGGCCATGTGCCCAAATTTCTGTTTTGCAGCAAAAGTGGAGAACTATATAAAGAAAGTATAACAATTATTTATTTGTTTTTTAGGGGCTTTAACCAGGAAATCATCCTCTAATTGGTGTCAGGAATGTTTGCTTAATTTCCAGACTTTTTTTTTAAACATGTGGGTTTTTGAGGCTCCTGCCTGATTAGTGCATGGTCATCCATCAACCAAGGCTGAGGCATCTCTACTGAGGTGGTTTTGTTTTTTAAAATCATGTATTTGTTACAAAGTAATGTACTCGTTTCAATGGGAATGGTGTAAAAACTGAAAAGGCCTTGTGTGATATGTATGATAATTAATAAATGAATCTTGTAAAAAAAACAATAAATAAATAAATATTCTTAAATTTATGAATGAGCTGGACTTTAGTCAATATAGATACCTATGGGGTTTATTTCATTTCCTAAAGCATGTCCTTTTAGCTTTAAAAAAAAATAAACTCAGTATTCAAAGCAATTTTGGCTACAAATACACCTCCCATGTCTATCACCTTTATGTACTCTCTACTCTCCTCTGACAAAATTCACATTCTGTTTAATTTATCCATGTGAGGTAGAAATAACTGCCACAGTGTTTTATCTTCTTGAAATATTGGTAATTTAACACTAAGTAAAGGCTGATATCAAAGTGTAAAAAATTGTGGAATTTTAAGGATTAGTTGGCCAAATATAAATGAGGACATATACATTTCATAGATACGTAATTCTTTGGTCTATCAATAGGATTTGAGTTGATCAATGGAGAGTAGCATCTGTATATGTTGGCTTCAGAGATTTATCATGAGATTGGCTGGGGCCTTTCTAGGTTTGTGTATCATTTTACTTATTAAATATGCCACATTAACTCCTGGGATTCCCTTATCCTCTTTAGGAATTCATATGCGTGCTGGGATGTGAAGCTCTCTGATTGATTTTATACACATCCACTTTAAATTCAGTTGGCACTTATATTTTACTTTTTAATCTCTAAATTACCATTTCCTTCCCATTTCATATTTGTCTGACTCATCTTTCCAATTAAATGCTACATTACATTGCATGTTGGAATTATTTTTATTCTCTTCTTTCTTGTTACCTTATGGAAATCATGATAGTTTAAGGTACACATAGAAATATTAATGAAATAAAAGATTGAAGATAATAATTTCAGAAGATGTTGTGTCTACGGTGAGAGAGGAAAATGATATTGTAGTGGGAAAATGTGGTTTCCTTTCACTCAAAATGATACTTTCTCCAAGATGTGATTTTTTTACTCAAAATGAAACTTTCCCCAAATAGATTTGTTTGAGAATCTCAATTGTAGAACAGATATATTCCCTAATGTTTACTTACTTTCTAGGGAATATGTTATAAACTTTCATATATCAGAAAAGTCAATGAATCTTATACGCTTTCCTCTTAATCTGAATTTCTCATTATTATATCAGCAGATGGCACTGTCTGAATAACCCATTTAAATTAATTTCTTTGGTACTTATGCTATTTTTAAATTATTTTAAGTGTACTCATGGGGAACAGGATGGTTTTGTTAAGAAGCATAAGGAACACTCATTCTATATTTAATGCAGAATGTAATTATTTAGTTGGCATACCCAGATTGACAATAAGCTTCTTGTCTTTAACTTCAGAGCAGAAATTGAATGTTTCCCTTGTTATTAATGGCCAGGCCTTGAAATTTTGCTTTTGAATCAACAGGAGGTTTTCTGTTTCATTTCTTTCTAAATATGAAATTGCCTTATGTCTTGGGCTGCTATAATGAAATACCACAGACTAGATAGCTTATAAACAAAACAAATTTATTTCTCACAATTCTAGAGGCTGGAAGTCCAAGATCAGGGTACCAGCATTGTTGGGTGAGGGTACCTTTCCAGATCAAAGACTTCTCATACATTCACACAGCAGAATGGATGAGCTAGTTCTCTGGAGCCTCTTTTATAAGGTCACTGATGCCATTCATGAGAGCTCTACCACCATGACCTAATCATTTCCCAAAGCCCAAACTCCTAATACCATCACCTTGGGGATTAGGTTTTCAACATAAAAATTTAGGGGATCGGGGTGAGGCACAGTCATTCAGACCATAGTACCTTAGTTGAGATACTATCTTGTTTCTCTAAGTCTTTCTAAGGCCTAGAATCTGTACCTAAATCCACAATTTCAATAGCTGAGCCTTCACTCTCTTCTGCCATACATCACTACACCATTACCTGCCTTAATCCTTTATTTTTTCTTTCTGATATTGCAAAGGATATCCAAAAAAAAGCTTTGGGTAATGTGATCAGTGACTCCTTCCATGACCCCATAATTTCTATTGACCTACTAATGTGTATGTAGGATACACCTATAAGGATTTTACCACCTGCCTGAATTTTCTCTTATTGTCCCCAAGTTTTTTCCCTTTAAATATTGTCTCTGGTCTCTATCATATGCAAGTAATTCCTTAACAATCCATTCAACTGCTGAACAATTCCCTCTACTGAAAATCAAGGAAGAAACTGCTTTTACACCCATATAATTGGGTGTTGATTTTAGTAAATGAGTTCAGGAAAGTGAAATATACTCCTGAATCCTTTTTTAAAAAGTGTATTTATTTAGTTTATGAGGGGTCAGGGCAGAGAATCCCAAGCAGGTTCCATTCTGTAAGCACAGAGCCAGGACATGGGGCTCAATCTCAGGATCTGTGAAATCATGACCTGAGCCTAAATCAAGAGTCAGATGTTTAACCAACTGGGCCACCCAGGTCCCTACTCCTGAATTCTAATTTTAAGGTAGACAACTTTAATCTTTAATGGTGGCAATTGTAGGCTTAATATATTAGAAAATGAAAGGTTTTAGAACAGATATAACTAGCATTGTCTGCTAGTGAGATATTATTGCAGTGAGGTATTTTCAACTATTGGATGAACTTAATAAAAAAAGTTGTTGAAATACTTTGATTGCAAAGATGTGGGGAAATGGTTATACATACTCATTTCTGTTAAGGAAGTAAATTATAAATATTTATAAAATTTTCAGATCATTACTATCTAAATTTTAAGTGTACTTAAGCTTTTATTCCATAATTATACTTTGAAGCCTATTCCCTACCAAAATAAAAGCAATATTTATCAAGATATATGGGAACAATATTTATTGCAGCAATATTTGTTTTGTCAAAACAAAACAACAAAAAAATTATTGACAACTTCAAGTTTATCACAGGGAAAGAATATGTATTTTATGGTTTAGTATCATCTTTCTACATTAAGCTATGATTTAAAGGATCAAATTAGATCAGCAAGCATTAGATCAGAAAGAGATCTATGATATATCAAGTTTAAAATATTGCAAAATAATCAGTATAGTATTTTACAATCTCTTTATAAGAGTTTTATTTATTTATTTTGAGAGAGAGAGAGAGCACGCACACAAGCAGTGGGAGGGGTAGAGAGAGAGGAAGAGAGAGAATCCCAAGCAGGCTCCGTGTTATCAGTGCAGAGCCTAATGTGGGGCTTAAACCCATGAATTGCAAGATCATGACCTGAGCCAAAAGCAAGAGTCAGATGCTCAACTGGCTGGACTCCCTCCAGTATCTTTAAAAAAGAAAATCTCTCTCTCCCTTTCTCTCTCTCTCTCTCTATCTCTCTCCCACATTCCTCTGTCTCTCTTTCTTTGCATACAATCACAGAAACACACATATGTATATACATATATGTGTTTTTTTTCTGGATAAGTATGGAGAAATTATGAATGAATACATAACATACTTTTTTTTTAAACTGTCTAACAAAACATATCTGAATATACATAACTTTTATAATGTATGTAATAACATTTATATCTAAATATTATATGTAAATAAGCATAGTCTAAGGAGTGGTATTGGGGGAAGTAAGAGAAAGATTATTGTTTTTTCATTTTTATACATTCTGTATTGTTTAACTTGTTACAACATCATTATATTTGAAGTTATAATACTAAAGCAATAAAACTTACTAAAAAAACAAAATAATATCTGAAAACTGGTAATATGAAAGATTAGAAGGGTACAGTATTTGAAAATAAAAGATTCAAGTTACTCTTGAAAGGACTATTTTTATAGTAAATGACAAATAACAATCTTTGAATTTCTATATATATAAATAGAATTAAAATTGCATGGGAGTTACCTTCCATTAGATAGGACATTTAAATGGACAAAAGAGGGGTGCCTGGGTGGCTCAGTCGGTTAAGTGTCCGACTCTTAATTTATGCTCAGGTCATGATATCAGGGTCCTGAGAATGGGCCTGTCTCCACTGGGCATGGAGCCTGCTTAAGATTCTCTCTCTCTCTGTCTGTCTCTCTCCCTCTCTCCTTCTGCTTCTCCCCCTCCCACACACACATGTGTGCTCACTCTTTCTCTCTCTCAAAAAAGAAAAAAAAAAGGACAAAAGGAATAAAGGGTCAGTGGGATGTAGAAAAGTTTAATGCTTTGGTTATAAGATGTTGAGGTAATGAACCATTTACGGCCTTACTTTTTTATTGAAATAAGAAGTGAGGTCATTGGCTCAGAAAAAATACAAAAGAACCACATAATGTCTTAATTTTGAAGATCATCTTTTTTTACATTTCTTATTGGTTATTCATTTGTTTGCTTTTCTGAATTGTAAAAGCCTTTGTGTATTATATGATTATTAGTCTTTTAGCTGCTGATTATGGTGGTGGGTTTCTATTTATTTTTATTTTGGCTAGATTTGTTGTATCTATCACTCATTTTATTTATGCTTTTAAATTTGTGGGCAAAGCTGAGAAACTTGGTATTTTGCTATTGTTGTTACTTGTTTGTTTTCTTACTTAATATCTATTTCCTCTTCCTATAACAACCCCAATTAACTCTGGGGCATTGACTCTTATCTACAGTATATAGCATTTGTGATTCTATAAACTAGATGTCATGGGAGACTCAAGTTAGAATTACCAGATCATTTCCCTAGAATTCTGAATCTAAATTGGACAAATACAAGCATGGGAGGAAATGGCTGGAATACATTTGTTCTATTGCTGGTGCCCATGCAAATAATTTCCCTAAACCCCATCCCTGACCAATGTGTTTGGATTAAGTCAACAATTATAATTACTACATTTGCACATGTGCAAATATGCATACATATTTCTCTTTCTTGCTTATATTAAAATATACATTTACATGTAAAACTAATACAAAATATTTTCTACATTTCTGCAATTTTATATAATATACCCATTTATATTATAACCTAACTTCCCTGGCTCATTGCATGGATTAAAATTCAGGAAAGAGCAAGTCTCAGGGACAATGTGTCAAAGATGTCTGTTGTACTGACTATTTGGTATTAAAATACTGTGTTTTACATTATTAAAAGGGCTTAGTCAAAATATCTAGCACATTACAACAGTACTGTCAAAATGGCTATGACACAATGTTGTACTTTCATTGTCTAGTTGGATTTACAAAAACAGGGATAGTCTGACAGTCCTTTCAACCAGGATACAATACTTATTTTCATTAAACTATATTATTCCTTATTGTTTATGGATACATGTTTAACTACTAAAATGAGTATGACAAGAAAAATTTCCTTCAAAATTTTCTTAAAATTCATGGTCTTTGCTTATTTTATAAGTCAAAAATATGTATTATTCCTTTCCATTTCAGAAATAATAGCCTAAGTCAGATTTGTCTCTTTTACTGCCCTATGGATAAAATAAAGAAACATCAGTATAAAACCCACCTGTTTCGTATAGTCATTTCCCCTTAAAAAGTAAAACTTAAAAGAGAATATTTACAGAAATGGAGCACATATTCAATTCTCTTTTCCTGATATAATCCCTATAACATATTTTATCCAAAAGAAATCCCAACGTGTCGCCTTTAATTAATGAAGAAGAGTATAATTTTTATCCAATTACATGCATCTTTTAAAGAGTATAGATTCAAAGACATGCTAGTAAAATATTCAAGCGCTAACCAAATATTTTTTGTCTAGTACAAAATTATCTTTTTATCCAGCCACATGCCTCATTTTGATTCCACTGTACTGGAGAATGACACGTAATTCAACTAATATGGACCAAGCACCAGCAGCAAAATAAAAGTATAAAGCTTCATTTCTCAAAGATAATATCAAGGTATCAGAGTTTTATCTAATATAGACAGAGAGTAAAGTTTAGTAGGAACTAACTGTGCATTTAAAATCTCCACCCTAATGGATGACATATATAACAACCAACATTTGTTATGCAGTTAATATGAGATACTAACTATTCCTAGTGCTTCACATAGGTTTATTTTATTTAATCTTATCATAACGCTTTATGGTCAGTAAAATTATTATCCAATTTCTAACAGACCAAGAACTGAGGCACAGAGGTTAAGTATTATGCTCAAGGTCACACAACTATACAACAGAAGATGGGGGATTTCAGTACAGATTATCTGGCTGTAGCCACTATGATAAACTGGCAGTCAAGGTTCAGCATACTATCAGATATAGTTGGTTTCCACTAACTACTTACTAAGAATAGTATTTTCTGACAGAAGGAGGGGTATTTTGCACATTGTAGTATAATTGCTATTAGTAGCACTGTATTTCACCTGAGGTTGCCATAAAATATAATTCACACTATTATTTTATGTACCACTAAATAAGAAACTGTCTATTTAATTAATACAATCTTCTCCAAACTTTTACTTCATTACAAGAATTCTTTTGAAATTTCTGACAGAATATTTAGAATGATATGACATTAAACATTAGCACATGCTGATAATCTTGACCTTTTTAGTGTATTTAATATCAATAGTATAATTTCAAGGTGCTCCGTAAACATCAGTTATAATAGCCATCGCAGTTTGAGATATTCTAAAATACGAAAAATAAATATTTTGTATCAATAAAATATAAAAGTAGCTGTAATTTATTGAAGACCTATAAAAACGGTAGCTTTGTTGTACTTGTTGTCAACCCACTTGATGTGGGTTACATCATCAAATTTAACCAAATCTCTTTGAGGTGGTGTGATGTAAAACTGATTCAAAAATGAAGGGACTTGGGATGCCTGGGTGGCTCAGTCAGTTAAGCATCTGATTCTTGATTTTGGCTCAGGTCGTGTCTAGATTGAGCCCTGTGTCGGGCCTCTGTGGTTACAGCATGGAGCTTGGGATTTTCTCTCTCCCTCTCTTTCTACCTCTCTCCCACTCAAGCTGTCTCTCTCTCTCTCTCAAAATAAATAAACTTAAAACAATGAAGAGACTAAATATAAAAGATATTCAATGATTTAACTTTAATTACATATTGGATATGTAAACCTAAATATTTCTTTCTTTTTTAAAAAAATAATGTTTACTTATTTTTGAGAGAGAGAGAGAGAGAGAGAGAGAGAAGGGAAGGGGCAGAGATAGAGAGGGTGACAGAGGCTCGGAAGCAGGCTCTGTCCTGGCAGCAGAGAGCCTGATGCAGGTCTCCAACTCACAAAACATGAGATCATGACCTAAGCCGAAGTTGGAAGCTTAACCAACTGAGCCACCCAGGTGCTCCTAAATATCTCTGAAATAGAGGTCTACACTGTCTTTCTTTCACTATATTACTAACCTTGGTATCTATCAACACACAACCCTGGAGCCTCATACAAGCAGTGAGCTTCCTCAAGGCACCAAGACACCTTATGAGACAAATAATAATAACCATTCTTCAAATAAAATTACATAATTCTTACAGGTCTAAGAGAGCAAGAATATGAGCAAAATGAATAGAATAAAAAAAAAAAAAACAGGACTAGTAAAGAGCTGTAACGAACCTAATGTAAAGAAAGGGCTGACAGCTATAAACTGAGTCCTATCATGCTGCATAATTGTTTCATCTGTAGCATTACTTTTTTTAAAAAAGAAATGTAACTAATAATAGTCTTTTGGGACTAAAAAATACATTCATAACCATCAAATTCCAACACACCAAACATTATGTGTTCTACTATAAGAGCGACTTGATTCCTTTAAATCATGTTTATTTATTACCCAAGTCAAAATTTAAGTGTTCTTCAATTGAGCTATGATTCATCTGAATGCCTTTTATTTTTTAGAGTACAATGTACTCTATAGCATTCAAATGTTCCTTAAAGTTACTTACAACATAAATTTAACATATACAAACTTAGTCATTTGGATATTATTAAAGACTTTTAAAGACTTACTAAAAGTATGTCATAAATTGTAATAATGTCTTAAATTACAGTTTTGATATTTTGTTTATGACTTAAAAGGTATTATAAAAGGAATATGAATGAGCAATGAAATATCAGTGGGAACATATAAGACCTTGTATAATAAAAGTTTTTCAAAATTCTGACCTCCTTTCTCAAGTTATGTCCAAAAATTTGAAGTGCTGAACCCCTCAGGCAATTGTTGAAAATTTTGTATGAGCACGATATTTAAGTGGGGACTAGCCTTTTGCTTAGGCAGTAATTCCATAGTATCAAAGAAGAGGGATTCCAAGAAGCATTTTGGGGAGAATCTGATTCAAAATGCAAATAGCTGGTCCAAAAAAGAATGGAACACCATGTGACTAGACAAAATTTGATTCTTCTTTGAAATGTCAATTAATCGAAAAGAAGACAAGGAAAGGAGAAAAAAGAAATAGGCAGGGGGAAGGGACAAAAACAAATAGTAAGAGATTATATTCAAATCCAACCGTGTTGGTGACTACATTAAATATAAGTAGGTTAAACACACCAAATATAAGGCAGAGGTTGTCAGACTGTATTTTTTAAAAGAATCAATTGTATTCTGTCTATAGGAAATGCACTTTATATAACAAGAGAAAGATGGATTAAAAGTTAAAGGACAGAATAAGGTATATCAGGTGGGCATTAATTAAAAGGAGGACTGGTGATATTAATATCAAAAAAATTATGTTTCATTAGTGATAGAGACAGACATTTAATGATGACAAAAATGTAAATTCATCAAGAAGCCATAGCAATCTTTGAATGCAACTAAGAGAGGAAGAGAAGACCATTTATCAACATCAGAAAAAAAGAAGGGTTGTCACTATATAGATTACAGAATTTAAAAGGATAATAAAAATATGAACCAACATTATGGCAGTAAATTTGATATATTATATGGGATAGATTTGAGAAAATAACCACAGGAATATTACTAATTAATTTAACAGATATATATCTACAGAGTTTTTCTTCAGTAATTTTAATAATTTGTGTTTTTCAAAGAAGTTGCCTATCCCCTCAAAATTCTCTGAATTTTTCTTCAAAGACAAGATCAAGTTATTTTTAAGATGTAAATTCATCATAAATTGTTCAATACAGGAATACCTCATTTTGCCATGCTTTGCTTTATTGAGCTTTGCAGATTTTTTTTTCTTTTTTTTTTTTTTAAGAAATTGAAGGTTTGTGGCAACTCTGTGTTGAGGAAGTCTATCAGGGCATTTCTCCAACAGCATTTGCTCACTGTGTCTCTGTGCCACATTTGGTAATTCTCACAATATTTCAAACTGTTTTATTATTATTTTACTTGTTATGATGATCCGTGAACAGTTATCTTTGATGTTACTATTGTAATTGGGTGTCCTGAACCATGCCCATATAAAGCAGAGACTTAATCAATAAATGTGTGTGTTCTGATTGCTCTACTGAGTACCAAAACCATATCTCTTCCTCTCTTCAAGCTTTCCTATTCCCCAAGACACAATGCTGAAATTAGGCCAATTAATAACTCTACAACAGCCTGTAAGTTTTCAATAGGAAGAGTCACACGTATCTCACTTTAAGTCAAAAGCTAGAAATGATTAAGCTTAATAAGGAAGGCGTGTTGAAAGATGAGATAGGTCACAGCTAAGCCTCTTGCATCAATTAGCCAAGTTGTGATTGCAAAGGAAAAATTCTTAAAGGGAATTAAAAATTCAACCCCAGTGAACACACAAATGATTAAAAGTCAAAAAAAAAAAAAAAGCCTTATTGCTGATATGGAGAAAGTTTGAGTGGTCTTTATTAAAGATCAAACCAGGCCCAACATTCCTTTAAACCAAAGCCTAATCCAGAGCAAGGCCGTAACTGTTATTCTGTGCAGGCTGAGAGAGGTGAGGAAGCTTCAGGAGAAAACTTTGAAGCTAGCAGAGGTTGGTTTGTGAGATTTAAGGAAAGAAACCATTTCCATAACATTAAAGTGCAAGGTGAAGTAGCAAGTACTGATGCAGCATATTGTCCAGAAGATCTAGATAATCAATGAAGATGGTTACAATAAACAAAAGATTTTCAATGTAAACAAAGAAGCCTTCTCTTGGAAGAAGATGCCATCTAAGTGTCTTTAGCAGGATCCTAAGTAGCTGGAGAAGCCAGACACATACTTACTGTCTTTCCTCTGTGGTAGAGATCTCTGGCCTCCTGCTAAAAAATGTGCTACCTTGGGAAGAACAGTGATGCTGGTAAAGCCCCTCTTACCCACTTTAATATCCAAACTCACATACATGTATACCTGAAAACCTGGCCTTCTACAGAGCTCTAGTCCATGGGTGATTGCCCAAGTAAGCCTTCTCCGTGTGTTCCCAGACCTGTCCAAGAGGAGCTGGTACCACAGTCTATACAGAGGTCTGTCTGCCTGTTACCCATTGTACAGGTGGGTGATACTCCTCCCAGGTCCTTTGGTCTATGATGCTGTAATCCACACTTCCAAAGAGGCACTTTTGTTTGGGAATGGATGTCAAATTTTAGTTGTTAAAGGAGGCATGTCTTCCGTTGCCATGAATGTTGACTTCTACATTTCTTGGTTGTATTTGGTTATAAGCTGAAATCATTGATTTTTAAGACTTTTTATTCATATATGTGCCTTTTTGCCCTCAAGCTTTTATTTAAATTCCAGTTAGTTAACATATTGTGCAGGTGTAGAATTTGGTGATTCGACACTTGCCTACATCTGATGCTCCTCACAAGTGCCCTCCTTAATACCCATCACCTATTTAACTCATCTCACTACCCACCTCCCCTCTGGTAGCCATTAGTTTGTTCTTTATAGTTAAGAGTCTGTTTCTTGTTTTTCCTCTAAATAGTCTTTTGGGTACCACTTTAGCAGCATATATCCAGTTTTGACATGCCAATTTATTATTATTTATTTCCCAAATTTTGCTGTCCTTGCAAATTATACATTACTTAAAGTTGTTTAATTATTTGAATTTCAGGCAATCAGACTCTCTCTCTCTCTCTCTCTCTCTATATATATATATATATATATATATATATATATATATCTTTTTATTACTGTTTTCCAATTTAATTCTATAACAGTCAGGAAAAATTACTTTGTTTTATTTATTATTTCTTTAATTAATATATTTATTTTGAGAGAGAAAGAGGGAGAGAACACACAAGTCGGGGAGGGGCAGAAAGAGTGAGAGAGAGAGAATCCCAAGCAGGCTCTGCACCCCCAGCACAGAACCTGATGCAGGACTGGAACTCATAAACTACAAGATGATGACCTGAGTCAAAGTGTGACACAACCAACTGAGCCACCCAGGCATCCCAGGAAAAATTACTTTGAATGATTTCAGTCATTTGAAATTTGCAGAAGCTCTTCTTAGGGCCTAATTTGCTTGAGTTCATGTACACTTGATAAGTTTATTGTTTTCTTTAAGACTTCCTATATATTTATGTATTTTCCTATTTCTACTGTTAGTACTTTTATTTATCCCATTTCTTTATAAAATTTGCACTCAAGAAACATACATCATCTAAATTTATTTTCTTTCAATCCTGTTTTGTATCTTCTACACCGTTTTTATTTCCATAAAAAAATGAGAATGAACTTGCCAAATACTACAAAGATGTCTTCTTGGTTTATTTGAATCTATAGGTCTATTTGGTGAGAAAATTATTAAATGATTTTGAGTCTTCTGATTCATGTATAGTCTATAGCTGTATTTTATTTCCTGCACAATATTTTCTCTAAAATTAGTAATTCTTTTACTGAGTTTTTTGTATATAACTATTGCTAATTTATCTCGACACATAAACAACATGGATCAGTTTTGAACATTTGTTCAGTTATATGGCCTTCTTCTCAGGCCACACATCTCTAAATACTAACGTAAACAAAATTTAATTCTTCATTTAAAACATTTATTATTCAAGTTTAAATCCAAATTTAAAATAAGTGATTTCAGGATGCCTGGGTGGCTCAGTCAGTTAAGTGTCCACCTTTGGCTGAGGTCATGATCTCACAGTTCATGAGTTCAAGCCCCGTGTTGGGCTGTGGGCTGGGGGTGCAGAGCCTGCTTGGGATTCTCTCTCTCTCTAGCTCTCTCTGCCCCTCCCCCACTTGTGTGTGAGCACTCTCTCTATCTCTCTCTCAAAGAAACAAATAAATGTTAAAAAAATAAAATAAAATAAGTGATTTCTAGATATCAACTTTTATTTGACCTATATAAAATATGTATAGAAAAAGGCAATTACTATTCTTACTTTCAGGTCTAAAAACTTTTCATTTAATTTTTAACTATCTTATCCTGCCTTATCGTATCTTATTTTATTTTATTTTATTTTATTTTATTTTATTTTATTGAAAGAGAGACAGACAGAGAGACAGACAGACAAGAGGGGAAGGGCAGAGAGAGAGGGACACACAGAATCCAAAGCAGGCTCCAGGCTCTGAGCTGTCAACACAGAGCCCCAGGAGGGGCTCTCCCACAGATGCTGGATCCTGACCAGAGCCCAAGTCGGACCTTGAATTGACCGAGCCACCCAGGTGCCACCTAAGGTCTAAAAATTCTCACTGTAAGGATTTCCATCTGAATTTTTACCTAGCCTCAGCTGAAATAGTTGCATAACTATTGTGTAGTTGTGCTAATGCTGATTACTCCTACTTAGTGCTGGGATGTCACATGCACTACATCTACAAACCAAGATCCCCCCCCCCCCCGCACCTCTTCTTTAGGCAAATAAATATTTTTAATGATTCCATGGGTATGTAGATGGAGAAAACATGGGACTACTATAGAAATAAGTGAATTAGGTGAATGAGCCACATGCTCACGTACATTGCTTATGTTTTGGGGAATTTCCCCCTAATCTTGAATATACTTCTAATGAAGAATGAAGAAGGGACGCTATTGCACACAGTCAGCTTCGTGATTTGCTAGATTAGATAACATTTAAGTGAGGAGAAGCAGGTCAGTTTGCATGGGTTCTGTTGTTCTGTGGTCTGGTGTTAGGTTCATCCAAATAACAATACAAGATCTGTTTCACAATAGGAAAATATTAAGTCTCCAAAAATCCTAGAAGCATATTTTGTGATTCTCCTTTTAGAAATTGCTTCAGTCTCCATAGAGCATCCTGATCTGTCACAGACACTTCAAACAACATTTGATCTGCTCAAGGTTAGAACTGCTTGCACCATGCCTAAGGTGATGGATAGAATTATTCTCCTCTCGGATTTTTTTCCAAAAGACATACTCCCCCCCCCCCCCCATCCTGAGAGAGATCAGTACACACAAAGTGATATGCTTAGCATGTAGTATTCAGGGGAGACCTCAGACATTGTGCTATGATATGTACAAGAGCAGTAAATTCTCTCTCCCTCTCTCTCTCTCTCTCTCTTTTCCATTTTAGGAACAGTATCCTGACATGCTCAATACTTCTGGCTCTTCAAAACTACACTGTGGTGTAAGTCTTCAAATTTGTCAAATTTGACACTTTTCTCTCACCTCCTAACAAATATAGATATTACTGAGACTTCTATGGAACTTTTTATTCCTTCTCCTCAGGTCACATCATTTTGAAAGAGAGAGAGAAAGAGAGATTGAAAACAATCAGGAGAGGGGCAGAGAGAGAGAGAGAAAGAGAGAGAGAATCCCAAGCTAGCTCCATAATGTCAGCACAGAGCCTGATGTGGGGCTTGATCTCATGATCTGTGAGATCCTGACTTGAGCCAAAATCAAAAGCAGGATGCTTAACTGACTGAGCCACCAAGGTGCCCCTATGATAATACTTTTATTTTTACAAGATTCATCTGGTTTCTTTGCAGGTCATACAAACAAGTAAAGTAGATTTTAATGTTAGGAACATCTTCTTCTGACACACATCACAGAGTTATGAGAATATCCAGAGGTGGTGAGTTTTCACATCTTCCTTCCCAGAGTGTACTGCAGGATGCACTTGTGTCCAAATTCCATTCATTTTCTGACTTTCATGATACCCATGCAAACTGGTGGCTCATTTTGGTTTCCCACATTATAAAATATTAGTAATACCTCAAATCCAGGATACAGTCTTTACCCATATCACTCTCCCTCAAAAAAAAAAAAAAAAACAAAAAAACAAACAAAACAATCACTCCTATATATGTGTGCCTTTGAAGAAGACAGGGTGGAATAATTCTAGTGAAAATTTGCGGTGGTATCATTCAAGGTACTTTGGGGAAGGGCCATGGATTTTCATCATCATAATGATTTAAGCTTCTGTTTATCATATTTCAATTTTGTTGTGGCTATTGCTTTATAGATATGTTAAAGCTTTTGTTCATTGCTTATCTATATCCTTTACAGACACCTTGAAATCAATTCAATATCACCAATGGTTCTTCTGGTACAGTCTTCTGATTACCTCTCCAGTTATGCTACTTATTGTAACAGCCATTCTCACTTTTATTCTGCTGGTTTGATGCTGCCATTTGGACTCTGCCACCCAATATATTTGCCCCTTTTTGATTCATGGGGCTTATTTTCCATGGAAGCTTCTCCTACACTTATCTCCAGCCTATAAATGACAGCTATGGCAGAGTTTTGAAAGAATGTTGGTGATTGCCTAATCCTAGTGCCTCGTTGAAGATTTATTTTCAGTGTTCTCTTAGATGAGAAAGGTTATGTGAACTCAGGTTATAGAAATTTCCTGTATGCCTGTTTAAATTTCTTCCTCAACATTAGGCCAAGGCATCTTTGACATCCAAATATCGTTTAGTATGAATCATGATTAAATTGAGATTTCAAACAATCAGGTGAGTCAGCGGTTGTGGAAACTAATGCACTATAGTCAGAAACTGTAGTAAGAATCCTTATATAAAAAAATTTATGTCAAACTAAAGCTAGAATCCACAGGATGTGTTCTATCTTCACACACTAGCCATTTTTATACATGAACTAATGTATATGTTAATTTTAGACACAAACATATAAATTTTCATATTTATAGGTCAAAAATGGTCAAATATAATTTCATATGATTCAACCTAAGAAATAAACACAATCTCATTTAATTTTAAGGGACATTTTCTGTTTCCTTGGATTTTCTGAGACCTGACTCTACTCACATGTGAAAAACGAATGGGAGCAACATGAGGAAAACTCTTTTGTAAGATCACTACTTCAAGTGAGGTAATTATAGGGTTTCCAGGCAAGCCAGGTGTAGCTGCTCAAGTAGCAGATGTGAGGCTGTTTATGCTGGCAATGGTGTTGGGCATTTTGTATCAGCTGAATCCACCTAAATATGACTGAAAGAAATGTCCTATCTCTGCAAGTCCAGTGATTGGAGTTTTACTGTTTCCAAATCTCTGAACAATTTTTTTCTGTAAGATACCTAGAAATATTTGTAAATTCAACTGATGCTTTAACTCAGCAACCTAGGGTATCAGATTTGCATATGATTTTAAGTATGTCTCTCCTGTGGCTGATGTCAAATAAATTATTTCAGGACAGTAATCAAATCTTTTTAGTTTCTTCATCATGTTTTAAACTAGGGATTTAAAGCTCTGAGCTTGCCTCTTTCTTGAACTTCTCCAATTCAGATACAAACTGCCACCCTCTCCCATGTACCTTGTGTTGTTTATTTGCAACAAAATGGCCAAATACATTTGTATTTCATTCCAGGGGACTATGAATAATAATTTAACTATTTTGCTGTTGCATGAATTACCAATTTCCTATTTCCCGGTGATAATTGAGTCTCACTGAAAACCCAAAACTGTCAGATAAACAATCTCAGTTTCCCATCTTTGAGCAATATATACCCACATCTATTTCTAGTTACACAACAGATTGTGATTAAAGGTATATGTTAGGAAGATAAAATATTTTAGGTATTGCTGCAGTTATTTAAAACAGGAAAATAGATGCTCATGAGATTATTAGAAGTTTTTAAGGAGTTAGCTTCAGGCTAGGGCTTCCCAAATGATTTCTAGAAAACAAGAAAACATACCTCTGTTAAGAGTTTTTTGGGGTGCCTGGGTGGCTCAGTCATTTAAGCCTCCGACTTCAGCTCAGGTCATGATCTCACCATTTGTGAGTTCCAGTCCCGCGTGGGGCTCTGTGTTGACAGCTCAGAGCCTGGAGCCTGCTTCGAATTCTGTGACTCCCTCTCTCTCTGTCCCTCCCTGCTCGCACATGCTGTCTCTAAAAATAAATTTAAAAAAACATTAAAAAAGAGTTATTATTTATGCCACAATTGTGAACGTAGACCACAAGGTCATTGCTATGACTACTGCAGCTAAGTATGCACACTTTACTTGAAATTCGGGATTCAGAATCAGGGAATTAGTACTAGAACTTCCACAACGTCATGGACACTGGAAAGTGAAACCAACAGTTTTTAGCACTGCAATCACCTAATATCCCTGGAGTGACTCATCATTGTAATATCCGCGATCTTGCTCAATAATGCAAACTAGCAGGAAGTTGGCCTCTGCTGAATTACTGTCTAATTTTATAAAACAATATAATTTGTGGAACTTATCCACATCTAGAACCTAATTAATAGCAAATGAAACTAAAACAAATGTCCTATCTCTGCAACATAGGAAAGAAAACTGGAAGAGGATAAAAATGTGTGCGGATTGCCAATTATATCCAGTCCAACTTAAAGGCCAGCATATTGAATGGGCAGAATTATTGAATTACAAAAAAATGATGATCATTCTTGGAGTGGAAAAAAGTGTGAGCTAAATTTTCAGATAATGAGAAAAATTAAACTCCACCGGTATCATGGATCAAATACATGAATTATTTTTTAGATTGGGGTTGGAAAACTATAGTTTGTGGCCTGTTTTTGTAATAAATGTGAGTTAAAGATTTTTTTTTTACATTTTTAAAGTGTTGGAGAAAAGTGTAAAAGAAGATGACTTATCTTCTGTGGCATGCAAACCCTAAAATATTTATTATTGCACTTTTCACCCAAAATGTCTGCTGATCCCTGTGTTAAATGAGAACAAACAGGTCAGAGAGGACATAATTCAATAGAATTTAGTATTCATGAACAGACTTTGTCTACCCTTCCTATACTCATTCCTAGTATGGTGTCTGATACCTGGTATACAGTAAGTACTTAAGTGTTGAATCAACATAATTTACAACACTACCAACATGGTTTGGTACTCAATAAAGGAAAATTTGTTCAAATAAGGTAATATGTTATCATCAGTATTTCTACGTGGTTGTTTACAGTCAAGTAGCATTATGAATAAATCCTTGGGAAGCCCATCCATGGGGTTTACACTTTGATTAGACCCAGGTCCTCTGGAGTGGAGTTTCCCAGTTGATTTAAAGTTGGCCTAAGTTCCTGGATGATATAGGGGTAGATTTCCCTGTGAGGTCCTGCTTTGTCCTTAACAGCCTCTAGGATGCAAAAGCAAAATGCACTAGCAAATCATTTAGCTGTCTTCATGCCTGCAGAGCAGCATCAGTGATTTGGGGTTCTGGAACCAGATCAGAGTCAACAAGCACATTCATCCCTTTATGCAGTTCCCAGATATTAATATCTGGCTTGTTGAAGTATATCGCCCAGCAAGCATCAAATTCCTCATCTGTCTTAAGTGACCATGGTAGCAGCAGTGGACTGACTAGGCAGTGGCGGCAGGGCTGGGGGATGGAGTTTGGGGGGTGTAAGTGTGTGGGGGGATGGGTCTGAGTCCAGAGGCCTCGAAGGCTGGCACCTGGGGGGCAGCTGCAGCTACATGGCAAATGGGGAGAGCGGGAGCTGAGCAGGATGACAATGACAGCAATCAGTCCAAGGCTGAAGGGAAGCCTGGGGGGCTTACACCCTGGGGAGCTCCTGGGCGCCGGACTCATGCACCAGACACAAGGCGGGCAGAGCCTATAATGTGCTTTAATACCATTTTCCTATGATTTTTTCTTTTAAACACCTGAATGAACACATCTGTGGTTTTGAGAATATTTTTCTCGTATCACAATGTTGTTAAATTATCTAAAACTAATATTTCAGATTATATATTTACAAGTACACAATTTACATAATATAAGATACTCCCTAAATTCATGTATGAAAATGTTCAAATAAAGATAAAGAACATCACAAATTCAAACAGTAAGAGGAGCATTCCAGTATTTGAATAAGTGAGCAGGACATAAAATGAAAATAGATTGTATGTAGAGAAAGAGAAGAATGGTGTCCAATAAGCTCTTTTATCTCTAGATATCTGTTATTGAAATTTCAAATGGACTTTACTAATGACAACATAATTTTCTCTTAAATATTTTGCCAGCGCAGAGAGGAATAATGATATTTGGGTGCCTGCTTCTTGAGTGAATTTTATGAAGTAATTTTTCTAAGCAAAAGCTTTGTAGCACCAAGGTTATAACCTAAGGCAGTGGAAAACTGATATTTTAATTTTTTCCATCCTTAGGGAATTGGTTAATTTTTCAAGTTAAAGTCCCTTTGAATAAATATGTTAGAACCTTTTTTTAAGTGAAAAATCAAACTACCATTATAATTAACTTGCAGATAAATTCAGACTCACATTTTTCCTGAAAAATAAATTTGAACAATCATAATATCTACTTTCTAGGGAAAATAATCTTTTATTTTAAATATATTCTATTTTCTTAAATTTCTCTTTACATTCAAAGCCACATTTATAGTTATTAAATTAACAGATGATATTATATTTCTAAATATAAGGCATTCAGGATCTTAGTAAAATTTTGAAAGATGAAACTAAAGTAAAAGTTCTCAAAATCTACCTATCTAGTTAGATAAATGCAATGCATTTAATATTTCCATAACACAGGCAAAAATAGTTTTGAAATATTGTTCACAGTTGATTTCTTTTTATACTTTATGTTATATAATTTCAAATAAATTTATACTGCTTTAAACACTCTTAAATCTGATACTTGCTATTAATGTAAGAAAGTAAATTTTGAACTATATTACTCAGGTTTTGGGATAGTTGTCCATGAGTCAACAACCAGTTTTGACCTTTTAAAAATGTTATGGGTTTCTGGAATTTTTTAACTTTAATTTACAAGTATCTGTTCCTATTTGTAATAAATTATGCCCACTGTTCACCTCTAGCCATAATAACTTAGACCAAGATGTTTCTTTCATGGAAGATTGAGAATGCATAGCTGTGGATTATTTTCCTTACGTAGTATAAATTTTCACATGCACAGTAGGATGATATAGTGATTATAGTATTTCTTGTGGACTGACAGTCAACACAAATGGTTCACAAAAAACAAGAGTAAATGCACAGAGAGAAGCAGAGATGCTGTTGGAGTTCTGATGTCAGCCTGCATTCTTACCTTTGGTTTTTGTGACACACAACTCAATTTGTATAAAGCTTTCTCTAATTTATTGAACTATTAGTTATTTTCCTTCAAATTGGATTTTGTTGCCTGCAGCAAAAGGAGCACAATTAATGGAAAAGCCCTATTCTCTACATTTTTCTAGTAATGCTATCTGTATTCTCCTAATCAGAAGTTCAAACTTATTAACCTGGAATTACAATTTAATACAATCTGGGTTTGTTAAAAATCTTATAAAAACTGTATGCTTCGGTTTTTTTAAAAAAATTCTGTTCTTCGTATATATTTTTTCATTTATTTATGTTTTAATTTTTAAAGACTCTTTTAAAGTTTTTATTTAAATTCCAGTTAGTTAACACACAATGTAATATTAGTTTCAGGTGTACAATATAGTGATTTAACATTTCCATAAAAAAAGTGCCCTTCTTAATCCCCATCATATATTTAACGCAACCCCCACCCACCTTCCCTCTGATAACCATCAGTCATTCATTCATTTACAAGTATTTATTAAGCTACCACTGTGAAAATGACACCATGTTAAGTATCATAGAGACACATTTTCTCTCTTTTATTTTTCCTGTTTTTTCATTAAACTTTTCTTAATGTTTATTTATTTTTGAGAGAGACAGAGACAGAGCGCAAGCAGGGGAGGGGCAGAAAGAGAGGGAGACACAGAATCCGAAGCAGGCTCCAGGCTTCAAGCTGTGAGCATGGAGCCCAACATGGGGCTCAAACTCACAAACTGGGAGATCATGACCTGAGCCAAAGTTGGATGCTTAACCAACTGATGCTTAGCCACCCAGGTGCCCCAGTTTTTCCTGGTTTTGAGTTGATAATAATTGTCTTGCTTTTTCTAAATAATCACGCTTTATTATTTGTAATTTTAATATGATACTGTGTGTCTAACTTATAAAATGTGATTAATGTATATTACCAATCTCCTTTTCTAGACTTCAAGATTTGTTTATACATATTAATATATAAATATACTATAATGCATAGATAATCAAGATATTTGTTGAAGGAATGTGGGTTATTGAACTTTAACCTATTTTTATGGTTTTTATTGTTTCCTATTATATAAAAATTTCTATTTTATAAACTCTAAGTTCCTAGCTCTCTGGTTGCAGTTGTCCATGCCAGAGGAAAAATTTTATTCTTCAGCTTCTTTCCTGCCTTCTGCAATGGGAATGCATTTTTGCCCATTATCCCTTAATCCATTACTCTCTTTGTATAAGATAAGCACTGATTGCCTCACTGCTTCCTGGTATTCATTTTAAACAATTACGATAATCTTAGTCTAACCCTTGATAGTCTTTCAACTATTAATTTTATAATATTTTTCAAACTTCTTAACATTTAAAACTTCTATAGTTTCATTTAACACTTCTTTGTTTATGACTGGTTAGTCTGCATCTTTTGTGTTATTTAGTTATTTAATTTTCTGTTCCCATTCGCTTCATAAATTCTTTGATTGACCAATTTGTACATTGAAGTACCCAGCTTTCTTACTATTACTCCTAGTGGAAGCTTCCCCTCCCTGAAATAGAACCTCTAGTCACACAAAACCTAAGGGTATGGTAAACAAAGGCAAAATTCTTGAAGTGTCTCACTGGGAATGATGGTAAGTGGGGCCACTTATACTTCCAAATGTTGAAATGTTACCATTTGGGGACCTATCATTTGGAGATTAAATGCAATATAATAATTAATTTTGAGGGTAAATGGTGTCCATCCTCAAATGGTAACATCTCCAAGATAATGCACTTTCAAGACTGATGAAAAGATGGTTTACCCTTTAAGGCTGGTTCAGTAAGAGGGAAGACCAGTGGATCCATGATCATGTGCCCATTTCCATACTACCTTTGCTGTAAATTAAGTCTTTTAAAAAAGTTTTTCTTTAAATTCCAGTTAGTTAACAAATAGTGTAATATTAGTTTCAGGTGTACAATATAGTGATTCCACACTTCCACACTTGTACTGGATACAATACCCAGTGTTCATCACAATAAGTGCAATACTAATCTCCATCACTTATTTAACCCATCCCTTCTGGTAACCATCAGTTTGTTCTCTATAGTTAAGAGTCTGTCGCTTAGTTTGCTTCTCTCTCTCTTTTCCCTTTGTTCATTTGTCTTGTTTCTTAAATTCCACATATGAGAGAAATCATATTGTATTTGTCTTTCTCTGATTTATTTCGCTTAGCATAATACTCTCTAGCTCCATCCATGTTTTGCAAATGGCAATATTTTATTCTTTTTTATGGCCAAGTAATATTCCATTATATTATATATATACCACATCTACTTTACCCACTGGTCACTTGATGGACACTTGGCTTGGACAAGTTTGGCTATTATAGATAATGCTACTATAAACATTAAGGTGCATGTATCCCTTCGAATTAGTATTTTTGTGTCCTTTGGGTAAATATCTAGTAGTGCAATTGCTGGATCATAGGGTAGTTCTATTTTTAACTTTTTGAGGAACCTCTACACTGTTTTTCAGGGTGGCTGCACCAGTTTGTAAATTAGACCTTTAGGTTTGGGGCAATGTTATATGTGACTCCTTGTCAGTGACTCAAACACTTAGTTAGCTTTCAGATAATTGCTGATTAAGGCCCTGTGGAAAGAATGATATACCCATAAACTGAAATATATGTGGATTCCAATCAAGATAAACTGTCACCCCTTCCATGAAGAAAGGGTTTCGATTCAATAATCTCAAGGTAAGTGACTAGTTGGTCTTCTCAAGGGATGGTGCTATATTAAACACTCAACATTGATCTTTCTTGCTGACTGATTATATATTTGCTGTGGATCATCCTTAAGTATAGGATCACAGCTGTTGAGCCAATGATAAGCCTACTTCCTTGCCAGCATGGGCACTCTGTGAATGAGCCTAGTGTTGGTATTGGGATGTCTCATGTAAGAACGCTTATAACATTACTCACTAAATCTTTCTGTCCAGTCATTACTTAAGGCCTTTTTGTGGTGAGTGTTAATAAGTAATACAAATATATTCACCCACTATGCACTCTCATAGAATCATCAACATTCTTTTTTGTGTGTGTGTCAGACCTCTTTATCCCTGCACTTTTTTTGTCATTCTCTAATGTACTGATTATATCCAATTAGAAACATCCAATTTCATAGTCTCTAAAATTACTAATCCTTCAGAATCAAGTACCTGAGGTGTGTCTCCATTTGTGTGTTCACTTCTACCAGTATCTTATCCAAGTATGGCATCAGTAACACTTTAACAGAAGCACTGTTACTATATACTACAGTATGCTAGCAATTATTATCTCTCTATCTGACACCAGTGATGGGATTAGACTGGCAGGTGACCTCTACTCTCAGAAAGGGGACCTCACTTTGAGAGAGAAAGTTTCCTTTAGGCAATGGTTATTCCACTTGAGGAAATCAGCTTTGTGCCACTAACAGTCCCCGCAGTTGGGAAAACAAGTACCTCAGCCTTGAAGAGAGGTTGTAATTAATGTGCCATTGCATTCAGGATGCTTTCAATCTTATTTTTAATCCTGGCTCATGTTCTTTTACTCTCCAATGGCCACTTTCCACATCTCACCTTGCACTTTTCTTTCAACCACCTTGCACTTTTCTTTCAATTTACTATACAAATATTTTTCAAAATAATGTTATCAAGAATCAACATTGATCATGACATTCTTCACTCAAAACCACCAACAGATGTCTGTTTTATAAGGGATTATATTCTCCTAATTTAATTTGCTATTAGAAAGTTTGAAGCATCTTCTATTTGATTTGCAACCCAATTGAACTTACAGTTTCATGCCTCTTGCTTTATCCTCAATTTCATATTTGTACACTTCCTTGACCTCAAAATCTTGTTGTGAAAATAATATACATTTATAAAAATGAACTGACAAAGATGCCATTTTATTTTTTTTTTAATTTAAAAAATTTTTTTTTTAACGTTTATTTATTTTTGAGACAGAGAGAGACAGAGCATGAACGGGGGAGGGGCAGAGAGAGAGGGAGACACAGAATCAGAAGCAGGCTCCAGGCTCCGAGCCATCAGCCCGGAGCCCGACGCGGGGCTCGAACTGGCGGACCGCGAGATCGTGACCTGACCTGAAGTCGGAGGCTTAAATGACTGAGCCAACCAGGCGCCCCAAAGATGCCATTTTATATTGAATTTTAAATTGTTGAATTTATACTTTATACCGAAGTGTGAAATTAGTAGTGCAATTGGTAACACAGACTTGTGGAATAGTGACCACTGTTTTCACGGTTCATTTGGGAGACGTGCAGAAGGTAAAAGGAAGAAGACGGCCTTCTAAGCATTGGAGAAGATAGAAAGAGAGATGGTTAGATGAAGTGTATATAGTCTTTTCAAAGACAATGTAGAGGACAGTCTGAACAACAACAAGAAAAAGGGTTTCATTTTGGTGACTAATGGGGGATACAAATGTAAAACAAGGATGTTTTTAGATTATTAATGACCAGAACTACCATTTCACAAAATTTGCATTTTATACCTTTTAAAGGAGTGGCATGATATAAGAGGTTTTCAGATTTATCTGAAAAAGACATATTTGCTCCAATTTTATTCAGGATTTTTCTTTGTATTAATTGGAGAATATGCCATTTTTACTTATTTCAATAGAGTGCATGAGTTCAAAATAATAATAATAATAATAATAATAATAACCATTGTATAGGTCTTACTTTTCTCTGGTTAAATTAAGGGGCTTATCATATAGTAAGATAACTCCATATATGAAGGAACTTTTTGTGACTTCTTAACTCTGATTTAAGCAATGGAATATCTCTGGAAAAGAAATGTGGAGCAGCTGGTGGAAGGAGAAGAGGTCATCAATAACATTATTGTTATTTTTGATGGGTCATCTAACTGCAGACATTCACACTGATTGTAATTATATAAACATATGAGGAAATAACACAGTATAGAAGAAAATTGCTGGAGTGATTATCTGTGAAAATGGTCATAAGCTTAATCAAAACTAACACAGTATAAGACATTGCAATAGGTAGGTAGATGTGATGAAACGGAATTTTAGAATTTTTCCTTTGGTTACTTCTTTTTCTTATTTTCAGTGAAATAAAATGCAAAGTTATAAGATAAAAGGGAGGATGGAGAAAGAGTTGTTGGATGCCTGAGAAGAGAAAGCAATGTCTGAAACCATCACTCAGGGCAGTGGAAAGATGAATGGAATGGATGAATATAGACAAATGGTTTGGCAACGCTAGGGACATATTGAGGACAATGATAATGGACATAATGTGATCCCAGTGAAAAACTTAAGTCAAGGGATAAGCAACTTTAGTTGAAATATCCTGAAAATAAAGTAGCTTAAAAAGCTATAAATTTATTTCTGTTCCCAGTTAACAGATCTGAGGTGATTGCCCCAGGTTAGTGGGAAATTCTACTCTTGCTACTGACAATCATTGAATGACCTAGTTTCTTTCCAGACTTCATCTTGGCTTTTCTCTAGGGCCTGACTTTATCTGCATGTTCAAATATAGCTAACAAATTTATTCTGGGCTGTGAGAAAGAGAGGAAGATCATTTGCTTAATTTTTTTTATAGGTAACAAGACAGAGGATGAAAACATCGCTTCTGCTAACATTTAATTGGTGAAAAATTAGTGATGTGGGTACAGCCTGCCATTGTGGTGTATAATGATGGAAAGTATATCCACCTGGATGTGTGTCTATTGCAAAAGAGAAAGATAATGGATTGTACTAATATTCAATGTCTCCCATATACAGCAGACATTGAAAAACATTCAGCCTATCTGTACTCAGGTGTGAAGTAAGGAAAGTATGGATATAAACAGTTTTATTTTCCAAGAGGGTACAAGGAAGGGAGAGGTGTCCAAGGAATTTGAGGGTGCAGGCAAAGATGTGATTATAATATTGGACAAAGGGATCCAAGCTTTGTGAAAGTGGAATAAAGATATGAGATGGGGCTGCTGCTGAGGGTTACTGCAAAAATGGTGAGAAATGCAGTTTTACAGGAAGCTTGTGTGACTATGGGAAATGACTTTAAATGGGTGAAATACCTTAAATCAAGGTTTTTAACTAGTAAATAATAATGAGAAGTTCTAAGGAATAAACACAGGACTGTTTTTTTTTAAGTTTATTTATTTATTTTGACAGCGAATAGAGGAGGGACAGAGAGAGAGAGAGAGAGAGAGAGAGAGAGAGAATGAGAATCCCAAGCAGCCTCTGAATTGTCAGCACAGAGGCTGATGTGGGGCTCAAACTCATGGCCATGAGATCATGACCTGAGCAGAAGTAGGATGCTTAACCCAATAAGCCACACAGGCACCCCATGGACTGTGTTGTCAATTCATGTTGTTAGATAAAATAATTGGATGAGAGAAAGTCAAGGAACTGAGAGTCTGGATTCAAAGATGTATTCACTGAAACACTACACTGGAGAAGTTACCATCTGTAGTTCTACTTAAGTAGACCAATCATTCATCCCCTTCTCTTGGAGTAGGATCTTGGCATAACCTTTCTGTGTAAATTCTCCTTGCTTACTTTTTGATGTTACTGATGAGCCATCCCCAGTCATTACAAATGACCTCTTATGTGAAGGACTTAAAAAAAACAGAAAAGAAGACACTACATTCCTAAATAAACGGGCGGAAAATGAATTCCTACTCAGTAGATTGAGACAGCGAGTCAGACAACATACCCTTTATATATCTCCGTTCTGGTTTTGATAAAATAATTCATGCTATCTGCCTGTCAAGGCATGGGTAATCCATAAAATAACACATTTTAGTGTTTTGTGCAGGAGGGCATTTAATTCTTAAGAAGAAAGACAGTTCTTCTGTTTAGTAGTCCAGTCAGGAAGCTATGTGTGTGTTTTAATCTTTAGTTGGCATAAATAACCCTGCCGCTTTTCATTCAGATTGCATTGCCTCTAATTCTGCTTCCTCCTCAAGAATTCCTTTTCTACTTGTTATTTACATCTTTCAAATATTTACAGATCATTTTCATATTCCCTTAGCCCAGCTATAAATATTATGCAGCTTTAATCTCCCCCCATAAATCTGTCTTCCCTTCTCATTATTTAGTTGTTTTTTTCCACCCCCCAGACTCTTTGCAACATTACTACGCATGCCTGGTATTGAAGTGCCCCTGAATTAACACAATATTGCAGCTTCAGTCTCACCAATGATGATAGAAATTTCCATTTTGAGTATTGTATATCTCTTCATTTTGTATTTACTATTATATTCATGGATTTTTTTCCTTTTGTATACTGTGCTATATCACTTTTCTATATGAAATATTTTAATTAAACTAAGTCTTTCATATATTGGCCTTTCTAATATCCATGGATAAGTCACAATAATGGTCTCTAAAATCCATGATTTTCTTTCATGTTCGATTGTGATTTCAGTTTCCCTAGAAACTGTATTTTCAAGTCACATTAGCAACACAGTATTCATTCCCTCTTTCAGATATTTGGAAAGGTGTTAAATAAAGGACAACAGAAGTCTAATTACTCAAGGTAAGTTTATTCCCTACAGGTAAAATGTCTCCAGTATATAATTATCATTCCTTTGATGACCATATTTCATTCAGTATTTAAAGCAAGAAGAAATATTTTTATTCTCCACAAATTAGATTATGTGGAAGTAGCATTTAATGGAGTATTTTCTTATCCAAAATAGGGTTCTGAATGACCTAGCATAGTGTGCTTCCTAGGGAAATAGAAAATTTCTAAGCACCCTGAAAAATACTACATAGTTTCCAGTTGGTGCTATGATGCTCTGTCCCCAACTCCCAAAATATTATCCACATTATGATATTAATGTTCTAAGTTAAGAAGTACAACACTGTGTTTCCTGAAAAGAAAGTTACTCTCTGTATACAAATTTTCCTAATGGATTTAGCGTATCTTTTAAGACTTGAAGTACAATTGTAAGTACATCATGCACAGTGAGATATTAAGAATGTAAATTGGAAATGTATACAAGCAGAGAGGCCTAAAACAATATATTCTGGACACTTCAATTTTTGGCTGATGACAGGTTTTGGGGGGGTAAGAGAAAGTGGCTTCAACTAAAAGTCAGACAATTGGATGCTATTGGTTCCTACCCCAAATCTAATGCCTGCATTAATTTTCTTCAGGTGCCCACTCCTTTAATAGTGATTGAGGTGAAGATATCCCACATCCAGCTTCAGAGATTGTTTCTGATTAGTCATAGCCAATATATGCAGGAGAAATTGACCAAAGTCCAATATCCACTTCTGTTAAAACTTTCAGCAAACTAGGAAAGAAGTGGAATTTCTCTGGCCTGATACAGGCATTTACATCAACTCTATAGGTAGCATGATAATAGAAAATGGCTAAATGTTTTCCCCATAAAATCAGGAAAAAGATAAGTATATCCACTCACAACTTCTATTTAATATTGTGTTGGAGGTTTTAATACATGTGATAAGGTATGAAAAAAATGGTATCCAGAATGGAAAGAAGAATAAAACTGTCTTAATTTGCAGACAACATGATCATCTATGTCGAAAATCTGATGGATTTACAAAAATGTTGCTAGAATATATGAATATAAAAGGGTTGCAGTATGTAATGCAAATATACAAAAATTGATGTATTTCTATACTCATAACAAACAACCTGAAATTAATATTAAAATAACATTTATAATAATATTGAATGGGGGCGCCTGGGTGGCTCAGTTGGTTGGGCGACTGACTTCGGCTCAGGTCATGATCTCGCAGTTTGTGAGTTCGAGCCCCGTGTGGGGCTCTGTGTTGACAGCTCAGAGCTTGGAGCCTGTTTTGGATTCTGTGTCTCCCTCGATCTACCCCTCCCCCACTCGTGCTCTGTGTCTCTCTGTCTCAATAATAAATAAACGTTAAAAAAATTATAATAATATTGAATATATTATAAATTTTAAAGATGTACAAGAGCTTCACACTGAGAAGTGAAAACATTGCTGATTGCTGTTAAACAATTAAAGAATACTTAAATAAAAGGAGAGAGGTATTTTGCTTATTTCTCAGAAGTCTTAATATTATGAAGAGGTCAAATCTCCAAAATAAATGATAAATAAAATACCTATTAAAATCACAGCAGGCTTTTTATAGAAATTGACATGCCATTTCTTTTTTTCTTTTTTAATGTTTTTATTTATTTTTGAGACAGAGACAGAGCATGAGCAGGGGAGGGGCAGAGAGAGGAGGAGACAGAATCTGAAGCAGGCTCCAGGTTCTGAGCTGTCAGCACAGAGCCCGACGCGGGGCTCGAACTCACGGACTGTGAGATCATGACCTGAGCTGAAGTCAGAGCTTAACCGACTGAGCCCTCCGGGCGCCCCCGACATGCCATTTCTAAATTCATTCAGAAATTCCGAGGACCTACAATTGCCAAATAACTTTCAAAGCATAAGGACAAAGTCAAAGGGCTGACCTGATTTCAAATCTACAGAATTATGACAGTGTGATTTTTTGCATCAAGATACAGAAATAGATCAATGGAAAAGAAGAGAAAATCTGGATATAGACTGATGCATACATGGACAACTAATTTTTTGTAATAGTTTTATTGATATATAATTCAAATGCCATGCAATTCACCCACTTAAAGTGTACAATTCAATTACATTTAGTATGTTTACAGAATTGTGCAACCGTAAACACAAATTTAGAACATTTTTGTCACCTCAGAATGAAAGCCCATACTCTTTAGATCTCACCTCTGAACCCCCCAGTTTTTCCCAGCCCTAAGTAAACACTAATCTACTTTCTGTGTTTATAGATTTACCTGTTATTCTCATTTTATATAAATGAAATAATATGCCTTATGCAACTGTCTTCCTTCATTTAACATGTTTATGAGGTGAATACATGTTGTAACATGTTATCAAGACTTTGATCTTTTTATGGCCAAATCATACTACAATTTTGTTTATCCACTCATCAGTTGATGGAAATTTGGATTTTTTCCATCTTTTGGCAATTATGAATAATGCTGCTATCAACATTTATGTAAAAATTATATGCACATCTATTTTCATTTCTCTTTGGTATATATGTCAGAGGGGAATTATTGGGCCAAAAGGTTATACTATGTTTAAAATCTGAGTGACTTCCAGATTGTTTTCCAAAGTGACCGCACCACTTTTATTTCAACCAACAATCTACGAGGGTTCTGTGTTTAAAGTGGAGTTTCACTGTGGTTTTGATTTGCATTTCCCTGATGACTACTTATGGTGAGTGTCTCCTTATGTGCTTAGTAGCCATTGGTCTATCTTTTGGAGAGATATATATTCAGAAACTTTGCATGTTTTCAACCAGGTTATTTGTATTTTAATGAGTTCTTTATATATTCTTATCAGATATATAATTTGCAGATATTTTCTGCCAGTCTTTAGATGTCTTTTCATTTTCTTGATAATAGTTTTTGATGCATAAAAGTTTTTAATGTTGAAGAACTACAATTTACCTGTTTTTTCTTTCTTCTTTGTGCTTTTGCTGTCATATTGAGAATCCCTTGCCAAATCCAAGGTCACAAATATTTACCCCTAGGTTTTCTTTTAAGAGTTTATAATTTGAGATCTTACAGTTAGGTCTTCATACATAATATGAAGTAAGGTGTCTACTCCATTCTTTTGCAGGTGGATTTCCAGTTGTCTCAGCACCACTTGTGGGTAAGATTATTCTAATCCAGGTTAATGGTCTTGGTTCTTTTGTCAAAAATCAGTTGACCACAGATATGTAGGTTTATTTCTATTCCATTGATCTGTGTATCCATATGCCTGTACCACATTATCTTATTTACTGTAGCTTTGTAGTAAGTTTTGAAATGAAAAATGGCTTTCCAATTTGTTCTTCTTTCTCAAGATTGTTTTGACTTTTCAGTGTCCCTTGAGCTTCCATATGAATTTTAGAACCAGAATGTCAATTCCTATAAAGAAAGCAGCTGGGATTCTGATTGGGATTGTGCTGAATATATAGATTAGGTCAGTTTGGGCATAATGCTATATTAAAAATATTGTCTTCTAATTCATGACTATGGGAAGTCTTTTCATCTGTTTACATCTTCTTTAATGTCTTTCATCAATGTCTGATATTTTTCAGAGTTTAAATTTTGCTTTTGTTAAATTTATTCCTAAGTATTTTATTATTTTGAATATTACAAATGATATTTATTTTCAATTTTTATGTATTGTTATGGCTATTTTTATATAAACACAACTGATTTTTTTGTGTGTTTATGTTGTATCATAAACGTTGCTGACTCTTTTTAGGTCTAAATATTTGTGTGTCTGTGTGTATGTGTATGAATTCTTTAGGGTTTTATCTATATTAAATTATGCCACCTGCAAATGAAGATGTTTTAATTTTTATTCTTTCCAATTTTGATGCTTTTTATTTCTTTTTCTAGCCTAATTGCTCCAGCTAGAAATTCCAATACAAGGTTGAACAAAAGTGTCCCATTGAGCATCCTTGCCATATTCCTCATATTAGGTTAAGATTATCAGTCTTGCATAATTGAGTAAGATATTAACTGTGGATTTTTCTTAAATGTACTTTATTGAGTTTAAGAGGTTCCTTTAATTCTTAGTTCATTAAGGACTTTTATAAATAAAGGGTGTTGAGTTTTTTCAAATGTGTTTTCTATATCAATTGAAATAATCATGTGCTTTATTATATTGATTTTTCGGTATGTTGAAACAACCTTGGATTCCTGGGAAAAATTCCATTTGGTCATGCTATATAAACTTTTTCAGAGAGAGAGAGAGAGAGAGAGAGAGAGAGAGAGAGAATCTTAATCTCTTCAGAGAGAAAGAGAGAGAGACAAGAGACAGGACTTGATCCCATTACTATAGGATCATGACCTGCACCAAAATCAAGAGTCAGATGCTTAACTGACTGAGCCCCCCAGGTGCCCCTATAATCCTTTTAATATAATGTATGGATCAGTTAGCTTGTATTTTGTTGAGGATTTTTGCTTGTATATTCCTAAGAGATATTGGCTTGTAGCTTCCTTTTCTTGGAATTTTGTCTGGTTTTATTAGGGTAATGATGGCTTTATAAGAATAAGTTTGAAGTAGTCTTTCCTCTTCTTTTTTTGTAAGAATTTTAAAAGGATCATTATTAATTATTTTTTAAGTGATTGGTATAATTTACCAGTGAACCCATTTGGACCTGAACTTCTCTTTGTTATAACGTTTTCAAGTATGGATGTTTTTACCTGATAGTTCTGCTCAGATTTCCTTTTTTCTTTTTCTTTTTTTTTTTTTTTTTTTGATTCAGTTGTTAATGAGTGTTTTTCTAGGAATATGTCCATTTCATCTAGGTTTATTTAATTTGTTGTCATCCAGTTGATCATAATATTCTCTTATAATGTTTTTTATATCTGTATTATTTCCTATTTTAATATTTTGAGTATTTTATCTTTTTTCCTTAATCAATCTACCTAAAAGCTTGTCACTTTAGTTGATCTTTTCAAAGGACCAATTTTTATCTCATCAATTCTATTGTTTTTCTATTCTCTATTTCACTTATTTCTGCTGTAGTCTTTATTATTTCCTTTCTTTAGCTCACCTTGGACTCAGTTTGGTTTTCTTTTCCTAATTACTTGTAGCTTAAAGTTAGGTTCTTAATTTGAAATCCTTATGTTTTTATTTTTATTTATTTATTTATTTATTTATTTATTTATTTATTTTTAAGTTTATTTATTTGAGAGAGACAGAACCATTGTTAGTTGGGGAAGGGCAGAGAGAGAGGGAGAGAGATTGAGAATCCCAAGCAGGCTCTGCTCTGTGAGCACAGAGCCTGATGTGGGGCTCATACTCACTAAACTGTGAGATCATGACCTGAGTAGAAACTGAGAGTCATACACTTACCCGACTTAGCCATCCAGGAACCCCATGAAATCTTTATTTTTTTAATATAAACTTTTTTTAAATTTTTAAAAAATATTTATTTATTTTTGAGAGAGACAGAGACAGAATGTAAGTGGATTAGGGGCAGAGAGAGAAGGAGACGCAGAATCCGAAGCAGGCTCCAGGCTCCGAGCTGTCAGCACAGAGACCGACACGGGGCTCGACCTCACGAACTATGAGATCATGACCTGAGCCAAAGTGTGAGATCATGATCTGAGCCAAAGTCGGGTGCTCAACCAACTGAGCCATCCAAACGCCCCTAATATAAACTTTTACACCTATAAGTTTCCCTGAGCACATCTGTCACTGCATCCCATACATTCTGGCATACTGTCTCTTCATTTTCAGTTATCTCACAGTATTTTCTATTTTTTCTGTTGATTTATTCTTTGATTCATTGGTTGTTTAATATGTAATGTTTTATTTTTACAAAATTGTAAAATTTCAATTCTCTTTCTGGTCTTGATTTCTAGTTTCATTATTTTCTCATCAGAGAAGATACTTTATGTAATTTAATCCTTTTAAACTTACTGAGACTTGCTCTGTGAAATAACATATGATCTACCCTGAAGACCATTCCATGTGTGCTTGACGTAATGTGTATTCTGCTATTGTGAGTGATGTCTTCTACATATGTCTATTAGGCCTACTTGGTTTGTAGTATTATTCAAGTATTTTATTTCCTTATGGATCTGTCATGTTCTTTCCATCATTGACAGTGGGGTAAAGTAGTTTGTAATAGTTTTTGTAAAACTATCTAATTCTCTCTTCAGTCCTGTCAATTTTTGCTGATCAGTTGTAGGTGTGTATGTGTTGATAAATGTTGTATCTTCTGATAGATTGGCCTTTCCTCTGTTTATAATGTCCTTTTTTATAACTTATAGTAACATTTGACTTAAATTCTACTTTTTGTATATTAATGTACTATCCAGCTTTCTTTTGTTATTGTTTGCAAGGAATTTTCCCCCTTCTTTTCACTTTCAATCTGTATTAGTCAAAAGTCAGTCTTTCAGGGGCACCTGGGTGGCTCAGTTGGTTGAGTGTCCAACTTCGGCTCAGGTCATGATCTCACAGTCCGTGAGTTTGAACCCCACGTCAGGCTCTGTGCTGACAGCTCAGAGCCTGGAGTCTGCTTCGCATTCTGTGTTTCCCTCTCTCTCTGACCATCCCCCATTCATACTCTGTCTCTCTCTGTTTCAAAAATAAATAAACATTAAAAAAAATTAAAAAAATAAAGTCAGTCTTTCATAGATAGTTTGTAGAGGAATAAAGTCTTTACAAATCCATTTTGCCTATCTATGATTTTTATTAAATAAATATTAATACATTTTTATTTAAAGTGATTACACATAAAAAATAATTGGTTTCTCATTTTTCTATTGGTTTTCTCTATGTCATATATTTTCGATTCTCATATTCTCTATTACTCTTTTTTCTTTGATTTTCTTTTTGTAGTGTGGCATATTTGCTTCTTTTTAATTACTTTTTCTGTATAGTTTTTAGGTATTTTATTAGTGGTTATGTAGAGATTCTAATTAACCTCTTGCACTCATAACAAGTATATCTGTGTATGTACATGTGTACATGTGTGTATATATTTATATATATGCATATATGTTTATATATACAGCAGTTATATAAATATATATATATATACACACACATACATATATACATATATAATGGGTTAACAGTATATTGATTTTACTTAGTAGTTCTCCATATTAAGAGGAACATAAACTCATTGCAATGTGAATATACAAATGTGTAGTAAAAGTGAAGGAAGCATAAAAATCACATTATATGCAGAGATGGAACTATATCATGCTTTAGAAATTATAATATGCTTCCATGAATTATAGATTATTTAACCAGTTCAACTATTCCATAAGCTAGATATACTTTTGTTTTGGTTGTTGATAGTTAAGATAATTGATGCAAAGAGCTCGAAGATATATAGGTAGTAAGTGATTACACTGAATCTGAAATACAGGTCTCTTTAAGCCTCTAAATTCTTTGCTTCCCACTCTTTTATAAATATTTTACAAAATAATCCATCTTTAATTATCCATATGCAAATTATCAACATCACGGTCACCAACTCATATATCAAAACTTTCTGACATGTTTTAGTTTGTTTGTTTACCTTCAATTCTAATTTCATTTATGTAAAGTTTTCATGTTTGGAAAATTAGCAAACATAATTTTTACATGACAGTAGTTTGCAATGATTATCATTCTGTTAATTTTATAAATCTAAATTAGCTGTATCTTACATTTTAGGGATAATTTTTTTCCTTCAGCTTTGTACTATACAGAATTTGTCCAAATCTATGGAGCATATCTGTATGTGAAATGAATGAAATACTGCCTAATACTTGGTAGGATTTAGGTATACCAACTTAGATGAAGAAAAGCTGTCAGGTATGACAAATATATTGATTTTTCTTGCTTGGAAATCAGTTCCCCCTCTTCCACAGTTTTTCTCAGTTCCTATTTAAATTAGTTGAATGTGAGCCAGCCCTATTCAGGTTCATTTGAACATGCAAAATGACCAAATAAAAGCATTTTCTCTGAAGTCTTACAAGAAATTGATAAAAAAAAATAACTGTTGATAAATCATAAAACTGGTCCATGCAAATACAAACTACCTGTGAGAAGAAATCTAAAGAGGCCAACATAAAAATATAGGGAAAAAAATAAAGATTATTTTGGAAGCCATCGATATTTTGTTGTAGGTGTATTTTTGCCATAAATCTACCACCATATTCAATCAATGTACTGCAATCCTTTGGTATAATATTTTAATCATCAGCTGTGTTCTCTATTCTTTAAATTAATGAATACCAGAACAACTTCTCCTATTACTCTAATGAGGCAAATTTGCAATCCTTTCTGACTTGCTTACACAGTGCTATTAACCATTTCTTAGTAACTATTAATCAAAAAGTCATTTAATCTTTACCTTATTGACATGAAATCTATCTTAACTTGGTTAGCTACACAGTTCTCCAAACTCTCAACTTTCAAGTTTCCCAAATCCCATACTAATAAATGGTTTATTCACCTTTTTCCTTGCCTTAAGACATTTTTTTTTCCTACTGGTGTTATGTAACTTTTAGTATTTTAGATTTATTTTTTTTGTTTGTTTGACAGAGAAATAGATAAGATCTATATACCTCAGAAGAGGAAATGTTGGTGCGCTTCAGTAAAACACACAAGTGAAGAGAGAAAAAAATCTCACAAATAGAATGGATAATATTATAGAACAAGCCTAGATAAATGGTACAACCATGGTTACAGAGTACCAGAGAAGGGCATGGAGTTGTCCCCAAGCAATTGTGTGGAGTGTGTGTGTGTATGAGAGAGAGAGAGAGCAAGAGTGGGAACTAGAGAGACTGAAAGGGAAGGAGGGAGGGAGGGAGAGAGGTAAGGGGGAGGGAAGGAGGGAGAAAGAGAAAAAGAGAGAAGGAAAAGATGAAATCTGGAAGAAAACAGAGACAGGTTGGTAGGTAAGTAGAGACAGACAGATATATTCATTGATTATAATCAGATTACTATTTGTGTTTCTTATGTCTAGTTAATTTCAATGAACAATTTTTCATTGGGTGAACTGAATATGAAAAAGTTAATAAATGCATTAGTAAGCTAATTTAATCTTTCATTCTTAGGCTGGCCCTGTTAAGATGGTAGAGGTGGGGTTATCACAGCTAGGAAAGTCATTATCATTTTTGTGTTTGTTCTTCTTATTGGAACGAAACGGTTTTTCTTCCAAAGTGGGCAAGCTCACTAACTGCCCTTTTTATACTTCTCTCAAACTGCCAGAATAAATACTGTTAAATAATGTCTTCCTCGTTCATAGAGGACATGATCAGTCTGAGCGAATTCACAATGAATAGTGTTTAAGCATGCTGTGTCACCTGCATGGCCTTTCCTTTTCAATTAAAAGAATTCCACAGATTAAATCATAAGAATATATTAACGAAATATGCATAGCTCCTAATTAGGAAGAGTGGCACACTTTTATGGGCATTCTTGAATTTTTAAAGAATAAAAGGAAGTGGACCAAGTTCACAACTTAAGTATTGTATGGCACAACAGACAACAGTACTATACAATATATAAAAGATTCTGCCACGGTGCTTTGTCTTTTTAATTAACAGCATGAAAAATTGGATCAAATTATTTTCCACCCAGCATCTTATTATGGTCCAGTCTTATGTAACATTAATTTATCTTAAACAATTTCCTAGTGTGCTATCAAATTTTTTTCCAGCCAAGCAAATTCATACTTGGAATTCATAGGATAGGAAATAGAAAAATGTCATTTTTTTCATGGTTGCATAAAGATTGTAATGATTCAGTAATAATCAGTAAGTAAGCATCCATCACCAGACAGTAAAATTTCAAAATTACTAATTTAAGAAAAAAACACTGCTGAAAGTTTGTGTAATATAGCCACTTAAAATACCAATTTTAGGGGCACATGGGTGGCTCAGTCGGTTAAGCATTGACTTAGGCTCAGGTTATGATCTCACGGTTTGTGGGTTCAAGCCATGTGTTGGATTCTGTGCTGACAGCTCAGAGCCTGGATCCTGCTTTGCATTCTGTGTTCTCTCTCTCTGCCCTTCCCCCGCTCATGCTCTCTGTCTCTCAAAAATGAAAAACGTTAAAAAAGTTAAAATATTAATTTAAAATTTTATAAACATATACAGGTAAATTTATTTGCTATTGATTGTAACTGTCAAAAATCAAAATAGCTCTTTAGATTGGGATTTGGTCTTAAAAATTTGTGTTCTTTCGGGGTGCCTTGGTGGCTCAGTGGGCTCTGGATTTCAACTCAGGTCATGATCTCACTGTTGCAGGCTAGAGTCCTGTGTTGGGCTCAGTGCTGGGCATGGAGCCTGCTTAAGATTCTCTCTATCCCTCTCATTCTGTCCCTCTCCCCTACTCATTCTCTTTCTCTCTCTTTCTCTTTCTCAAAAAAAAAAGTTAAAATACAAATTTGTGTCCTCTCCCAGAAAACTAAGTATCTTAAGCCCCAACATATTTAATAAATTAGTAGATAATTATTTTATTATCAGATTTGCATTCAATTTACATATGTTCAGTTATTGTGGACAATGAAATTGCTCTCACTCCTACAAAATACACACGCACAGATATTACTTCAAAATAGTATATATATATATATATATATATATATGTTACATATATATATATATGTTTGTGTGTGTGTTTAGTAGAACACTAAAAAGAGATCTTAAGTATGAAGAAGAAAAATAAGCCTTTAAATGAAAAATTTAAGGAGATGATATTTATAGATGCTTCTTTATTTTGAATCTTTTAAAAGGTTCAGGTTGTTCTAAAATCCTAAAAATAGTCTATCATCCGTAAAGTTTAAGAAAATGTGTAGAATTAAAGGGAATAAACACTAAAGACATTGTCCAGAAATATTTCTGCAACCAATTGTCCATATTTCTCCAGAAGAAACTTTGACAGAAGCAGATTATATAAAATAAGAAGTTTCTTAATATGGAGTTCTTCCATATGCCAATAATGCTTGAAAGGAGAAGAAATAGAATTTTCCTATGGAGTAAATTACCCATGCACTGTATAGTTTTGGTTTTTCCTTTGCTGTGATACCCATGTCTCAGGGTAGATAGACGAGTTCTTGTGATTCTAGTGTGACTGTAGTGAGAGAAGCTAAGTTTGTTGTCTTAGTTATATATGCTTACATCTCAGAAAACCTGGTACATGATAGGCATGAAATAAATTACAACTAAACAACAATGAGTGAATATGGGAAGAACTCTGATTTGTATTCTAGAGAATCTTGAAAAAGTTATGGTGGCTTTCTTAACAGGTTTATCCTCATGCAATTAAAATACTAGGATAGAAATCAGAGGAAAAGTGTTGTGTTAGGATATTTAACCCTTTTTATGTGAATTTGTACTTGAGTTGTTACCCTGGTTCTCTTGGTACATCCTGGGGATATTTTCCAAGATACTTAACACTTTAAGGGAGCATATACATATATCATATAACATATATGTGTATGTATATTTACATACATTCATGTACATGCATACACACACACACACACACACACACACAGAGACCAAAAAGTGAATATTTAACTTTTAAATTATACATCATATGTTTCAGATATACCTTGTATCTGTTTATATTTTGGAACTGATTTGAATCTGTTTGAGAATATCATTACAGTTAAAAGCTATGGAAATCTTGGATTAAGAGCATTTCAAAGACTTTTTGACTGGTCGAGTCAATTTTGTTTCCTAAGAGGATCTCCATATGGTGCCTGGCTCACAGAAGACACTCCTGTATATTTAAGGAAGAAGTCATCAAATCCATCCTTCCTTCCTTCTCTCTTTTTTTAAACTTTAAGTATATTAGAAGAGTAGAAGGAAATGGCAATGTACAAAAGAAAGGCTAAAAGTTGTCTCACATGCTGCAGTCTGTCACTGTCCCCAGATCTTATTTATTCTCTCCCCAAGAAAGTTCACTGATCACTATGTCCCCTGATGTTTCTTTTCTTCCTTCCTTCCTTCCTTCCTTCCTTCCTTCCTTCCTTCCTTCCTTCTTTCTCTTTTTCTTTCTTTCTCTTTCTTTCTTTCTTTCTTTCTTTCTTTCTTTCTTTCTTTCTTTCTCTCTTTCTCTTCTCTTTCTCTTTCTTCTTAACTTCCCTCATAGCTACCACTATAGTCTGGAAACTCATGACCCATGTATAAATCATTAGTCATGTGAAACTTTCATAATTTTTATTTCTTTGCTTATATTTTTACTGTTAAGTGTTCTTATGTCCTAAACACTAACCCTTCACCACAATCATATTCTTTTACTATTTAGTCTTAATGCTACAATGTAATAAGTGTTCTATTAAAATGTTCTTGGGGCGCTTGGGTGGCTCAATCTGTTAAACGTCTGACTCTTGATTTTGGCTCAGGTCATGATCTCATGGTTTGCACATTTGGGCCTTGCTTAGGGTTCTGTGCTGACAGTGTGGAACCTGCTAGGGATTCTCTCCCCCTCTCTGTATGCCCCTCCCCTGCTCCCTCTCTGTCTCTCTCTCAAAATAAATATACTTTTAAATTTTTTAAAAAAATAATTTAAATAAATTTTTAAAATGTGTGTTATTTTTGGGGGGCAAAGAGGAATAATCAATAGATAGGAAGATATGGTAAGAAAAGATAAATGTCCAAGACTCAGAAAAAAAGGAAAAGAGACATGCTCCTCCATCTCCCTCTTTAATCTATGTTTTGAAATGAGCCTACTTTGCACACTCATATAGTGTGTACTGTGTACAGTCTCATAAACATAACATTTATGGGAATGTGAAAAGTCTGGTGGAATTAGCGGGGGGGGGGTCTAGAAAATCTCTGTGATTGTACCATGTATTCTTGTCAATGTTAAAGGAAAAAAATTGGGGTTTAAGGAAATGAGTATCTGTTCACTCTATTGAATTTTCTTCTGAGCATCCTAACACTCAGCACTTGATACATAATTACAATCAGATACTTCCTACTGGCAATTAAAAGGTTTCCTACTATTAATAGGTAAAATGCTATTCTGAGTTATTTAAAAAAATTTTTAAGATATACAGGTAAAACTTTAAAAAATCATAACTAACTATGATGAAACATTTGTTCTTCATATCACAGATAGTGTTTTGATAACTAAGTCAATTTTTGTGGCTTTTTTTACTTTGTAGTCTATTGTGACTTTTCCAGTTTGATTATATTTTATAAATAGCTGAATGTTTCTAGCAGAACGTAGACTGAAAAAAAGCAACATATTTGCTTTCCAGAGAGTTCTGAAGCGTATTTGATTGAGAACAATCAAGCAGATGGGTTCCGATGAATCCTGTATGATTGGTCAGTATTGTTTCTACCACTCAGTTGTGAAGTTATTAAAATACTTATAAATATTGATTTTAGACATTTTGGGGAGACTCAAATTTAAATCCTGGGTGAGTTTAAATCGGTACTGAACAAGGAGGCAGGAATCCTTGATGTTGATCCTCTCTCTGCTATGAACTGACTTTAAATCACCTTTATGATCTTGTATACATAAATTAACTTCCTCATGACTCTTTTTCCATATATTAGGTAAGAGAATTGATGAGAATATACTTAATTTTTGTGATGGCAGTGCTACCAATGTTTTAGTGGGATGGGTCTTTTCTAATCAGCCTATTCTTCTCCAGTCACTCTGTGTTGCCTTTCTTCTAACTCTCAGGAATTGGTTGGTTGGAGAGACTGATTATAGGTATCTTGATTCTGTGAGGTACATGCTAGAGATGCCTCACGATGCAGAAGTTTAGATAGAGTTAAAGTTGACTTTGGCCAAAAGTTATTTTAATATTATAATTGTCTGGAATTGTGTTAGAAAAGTAGACTTGGTAAGTATAAACTGGGTTGAAAATCCACAGTCTATACCCAGATGTGCAACAAAAAGGTAATTTATTTATTTCACATAGTTTATCTGATTTCCATAATAAGCTTCACCCAACGGGGTGCAAAAAAAACCCTCACAACCGTCTGGTTTAAACAAACTTTTGGAGAGATGATTGTTTGAAGGCAAATACCTGTCTTCCTCTATTTCTTCTCCTTAAAGATGGCAAAATGGGAAGAATTTGATTGTGAAAAAAAAGAAAAAACCAAAATAGTCAATTTTACCTTTTACACTTGAAAGCTTCTGAATATTGCACACACGCTTTGTTTCTTTCAATGGCTGTATTTCTATATCCTTACCATGTCCTTTGTTCTACTGATTGACTTCATTGCTTGGGGGTAATTTGGAATAGTATAAGTTGTAGCTCAGGACTCTCAGCAGAAAGAAGCTAGCTCAGAATTTCAGCAATACTGGAAGCCTAATTCATAGATCCTTGCCACTACTTACCATTGTCTGGGAAAGTTTGGCATACTTCGTGGGAAACTGGGAGTAAAGCAGAGAGCCAGCATTTTGCACAACAGTATTTCAATATATTGTTTATATTGGGGAAAAAAAAAAGATGTTTAATTGGAACAGAGATGGTACAGGATTACTAAGTATATTTTAATGATATATTAATGTATGTACATATAGGTATACATATATTGTGCTTGTACATACATTTATTTACACAAAAACTATATTCAATTTTCCAAATTTCTGAAAGTAAATCCTTGTTACTGCCATTGGGAGACAAAGTGCAAGTAGATAATCTCTTGTGCTAATAGCTCACGAGAAAAAACTGAGTTACTATCTATGGGACTTTTTCTTCTCTCTAAACCAAAATATCTGTCTTCTGATATTGAAGATATAAATAACTGCCAGAGAGCTGATCTAAGGCTGTAAAAAAAAAAAAAAGGATTAAGAACTAGGAAAGCCTGTCAAATTTCACTCTTTTTGTATTATAAAATTATTTTATCCTGACTCAGAACTATATGGATTATGCTTAGGAGTGAGGTCTGCTTCTAAAACACATTATTTTTTTTCTTTCCTTTTAAAATGGAGATAAAAACTCTTGAAATTATTTCTCATGTAATCACCTATTTTTGCGTGTATCATTTATCAGTACCTAATGTGTATGCCAAAAATGTGTTCAGTCCGTTCATCATATTAAACAATTTAATAAAAAGTGAATGCTTTTAATTATGAATATCGGATTTTACTTACATTGATTCATGATGCCATGAAGGGTAGAGAACAAGGAAACATTTAATAATCATTTTGCCACAAGTATATTGTGGATGGAGTTTAGGAGAGGATCATAGAAAATTAAACTGATAATATAAATCATATAAAAAAAGGTAAATTGCCTTTGAAAATGCCTAATTTTAGGGGCGCCTGAGTGGCTCAGTCAGTTAAGCGTCCAACTTCAGCTCAGATCATGATCTCACGGTTTGTGAGTTTGATCCCCAAGTTGGGCTGTGCTGACAGCTCAGAGCCTGGAGCCTGGAGCCTGCTTAGGATTCTGTGTCTCCCTTTTTCTCTGTCCTTCTCCCACTCACACTCTGTCTCTTTGTCTCTCAAAAAAGGAATAAATGTTAAATTTTTTTTAAATAAAAAAATTAAAAAAAGAAAATGCCTAATTTTATTAATACATCTCATTGAGAATCTAGTTGAGAATTTATTTTAAACAGATATCCAATTTATGTAAAAGACAAATTGTAAAGAGAGATACTCAAATATAAAATCAAAACATAAAGAAAAAAACTAAAACTATGGAGGAGATTTTTGCTAAACCCAAAAAAATTATAGATGCAGTCATCTTTTTAATTCAGAAATCCTATTTGTAATAATTTGTCAAAGATGCAATGACAAAAACATAAACTGTCATATTTGAGCATTATCTGTTATATGAAAAATTGAAAATAAGGACATGCATACAAGTAAGAACTCTGCTTTATATTTTTTGACTTTGAAATCATGGATATATTTGACATAATTCAAAAGGAAACAAAATAACCTAATAAAACAATTGTTAAAATTGAAAAAAAAAATGAAGTAAAACCTAACTATATATAAGTGTGGTGGCATAATTCCACTAAGAAGAATTATATTTGTGAGCTAAATATGTATTTTGACTTAGTCCTAGGGGGATAAACCTTATAGTTAAAAAGGACTTCACATAAATAATAAACGTCATGTATTAACCTCATTATTTAATTATTATTAATATGGCTGCATTGGAACATTACATAAATATGCATGTGTGGGTAGACAGAGATATAGAGAAATAGGTAAAAGAAATAATTCTGACCTTATAGTATCATATAGGGAATCAAGTTTCCAAGTGGAAAAGAGATGCAAATATAAAATCCAAGTAGTAAAATGGATTCTGTAATCTTGAATTTCAATGTGTTTTTTCTAAAAAAAAAATACATATTTCCAACTCTGTTCATTGTAAAGGTTTAGAAGTAATGGTAATCCAGAAAAATAAGTGCCACAAATACCCAGATATTAGTTTTTAAATAGAATTCTATAATATTCTCCCCTATTATTTCCCCAAATATTGTCTCCTTCTCCTTCTTTAACTCTGATAAGATGTGTGAAACCTTCCTTCCCCTTTGTATATTTTAATCTCTTCACTAAGCTAACTAAACTAAATACTTCACTTGAGTTTCCTGGGTCAGTGCAGGTAATGTGAATTTTAACACAGTGGCCAACTTGTGGATATAAAGTTTCAGATATTTATTTTGTTTTCACTCACTGTGCTCTGACTAGCAACAAATATTTTTCATGAAATTCTCTGAAGATACAGGATGGAGTAGATTTATTTCTGGGTCACTGTTAAATGGCTAGTAGTACTTTTAGTTTCTCTTCTTGTGGAGAGAGTGTCTTGTATTAGATTCTGCAACACATAACATGCCCTTAGTACTCTCTTTTTTTCCTTCATGTTCCTCAGGTTTGTGAACACAAATCTCAAATTCACTGTATTTGTGAAATGCCTTCATAAACCATTTGGTAGTCAGTGTATTGTTCTGGATTATTTCTATATTTTTGCTGATAATTTTCAACTATATTGTCAAAATTCAGATGCTTTCAAAAGTTTTTTTGTTTTTCAACATCTCCCCAATATGTAAAGGTGTTTTTAGTGGAGTTAACATTCAAATGACTAGAACTAGAATTATAGATAAATTTAGTTAGTTCTTTAGTTATAGATAAATTTAGTTAGTTCTTTTTCAATGTCATGCTTTATTCCTCTTTTTTCTCAAACACATTAAATATACTTTGTTTTTACTCACCGAATGACAAATATTTATCTCATTCCTTCAGCTAATATGCATCAAAGATAGTTGTAGGATCCGAATGACAAATATTTATCTCATTCCTTCAGCTAATATGCATCAAAGATAGTTGTAGGATCTAGGACTAGAATGTCAAAAACAAAAAAAAAAAAAAACAAAAAAAAACCACACACACACAAAAATCCTTGCCCTAAGAAGTTCAAATTCTAATAATGGAGGTTAAAGACAATAAAATAATAAGTAAAATATTTGGAATATTTGAAAACAGTAAGTGCGAAGGAGAAAACCATGCATGGAAAAAGGTAATAGACATGGTCAGAGAGAATGGTATTGAAGATTTGATACAGTGCTTGGTAGTTGAAAGATAAGATAAATGAGGAAGAAATTAGGGTAAGACATCAGAAAGACAATAATGAGCAGAACTTTTGGAATGTTTGGCCATTATAAATATTGGAAATGCACCTGGGTGTCTCAGTTGGTTAAGCCAAGTCATGATCTCGTGGTTCATGAGTTCAAGCCCACACGGGGCTCCATACTGATAGCTCAGAGCCTGGAGCCTGCTTTAGATACTCTGTCTCCTTCCCTTACTCTCTCTATCAAAAATAAACATTAAAAAATAAATAAACAAATAAGTAATAAGTAAATAAGTATTGGAGAATTTTGAATAAAGAGGTAATATTGAAGTCCATATAACAGAATCACCTTGAATGGTGTACTGAGAACCATTCAAACAAACTGCAGAGGGCAAAGACAAATGCAGATACAGCAGTTAGAATGTCTTATACTGTGCTCTCAGTGACATTTGGTGGTGACTTGGATCAGGGTTGTAGTTACTGAGATGAAGAGAAGTGGTTGAATAAGGAAATATTTGTTAAAAATCCAAATATAAGGGATATACATTGGAATCAGGGTTTCTTCCGTTTTTTTCATATTGGATCACGTTCATAATTTGCCAATACTTCAATATCTATATGTTTAAAATTGTGAATGCAATCTCTCCCTCAACAATTAGAACTACATGTGTAAGGCCCTTTTTCCTCTCTTAGTGGTAGTACACTTCTCCTAATGATCTGGGTTTGTCCCACTACATTCTTCTTTGTTCTCACATCCATGTAGATGATTAGACCCTATCTTTTGTTGACTTTACCTTCTGAAATGTTTCTGATGGCAGTTTCTTATTTTACTTATCCGACTCTAATCAAATTTTTGGATTTATCAGGACTTATATATAAATTTTCTAATTTCTAGTTTTAACCACTTGGATCATTTCTTCTTTACCCTGGCATGTTACATCCTCAAAACTCTGTTTATTTACTTCAGTTTTTAATGGATCTGCATCCCTAAATCTAATCACTTAAAAAAACTATGTAAGGCCTAAAAGTTTTAGGCTGATAAAACTACTGCTTCTTGGGCTAGGTGAAAGTCACAAACTTTGTAGGGAATAGGGCAAAGAGGGGAGTGCATGTTTAGTACTTATATTTATATACTATATATCTATATCTATTTCTACCTGTAATATATCTCTATCTATCTCTATCTCTATCAATCTGTAGGTAAGTTTTCCACCAGATTGATAGCATAAATTGATTGAATAGGTAGATGATCTACCTGTAATTCTTTGGGCTCACTGGTCCCTGAAGCTAAGAGATTTTTTTATGTCAGCTCAAGCACCTAGAATTATGATTCATTCTTTAAATGATAGTTAAAATTCAATGTTCTAGGTTACTTTTCTAACCTCCCACAGAATTTTGTTGGTTATTATCATGTTATTGGGCTTATACTATGATGTCTTCTATACTGTGATTTATACGTTATTACTTATTTCTCTAACTGTGACAATATTCTTGGACCAAACCCATTCAACAATTGATTCACTGTCTATGTCTTCCTTCCTTCCTTCCTTCTATCCTTCCTTCCTTCCTTCCTTCCTTCCTTCCTTCCTTCCTTTCTTTGAAATTGCATTCATTGAAAATTTATTCATATGTAATATTTGTACTAAAGTCTCATATAAAAATAAAATATTTTTCTATGATCTCAAATATTCAAAAGGTAAAATACCATGGGGTGTTTATACACTAAATATATTTATGTAGGATTTAAATATATGGAAAAAAGTGTACTTCTAGTGCCTGTTTATTGACTCAGTCTTACAATCTGTTGGTTGAGGACGTTAATTTAATTCTGATCATTTCATGGGGGAAAAATGGTGGCTTCTGAATTTACCTATCCTGCTTTTTATTGGAGGTAATATATCTTAACAATTAAAAATTTAGAGACTTTTCCTTTTATTCCAAAATCTCTCATATTAGACCCACAGATTTAATTGTGTGACCGATTTATTCTTCCCAGATTTGCATTTCGTTATGTCAAACTTGTTCTCCAAGCTACCAAATGCATAAGCCTAAACAGAACACATTGCTCTGAGATTACTTATATTTAAAAATAAAAAACAAAACTCACTTAAGGGGTGCCTGGATGGCTCAGTTGTTTGAACATATAACTCTGGCTCAGGTCATGATCTCATGGTTCAAGAATTCAAGCCTGGCATGGGGCTTGCTGCTCTCAGTGCAGAGCCCTCTTCAGTTCCTCTGTCCCCCTCTCGCCCTCACTTGCGCACACACTCTGTCTCTCAAAGTAATAAAGAAGCATAAAAAAAACTCACTTAAATACCTGAAAAACATTGACTTTTTATTCTTTAATTACATAAATTTTATATTGTCAGCAATTTGGTAATGAATATTCAATGCCACAGCATAGCCACTTAGTGCTAACATGAATTTATTTGGAAAAAAGATGAAATCTCATTTTATCTAGAATTTTCTCTTGCCCCTACTTATAACTAGCACTTTTTATCTAAATAAAAAGAAATATACTCCCTATATTAGTTTGCTAGGGGTCCCATACAATATACCACAGACTGGGTAGCCTAAACAACAAAATTTGTCTTCCCACAGTCTAGAAGCTACAAGTCCAAAATCAAGGGGTTATCAGGTTTGGCTTCTTATGACACCCCTCTCCTTAGCTTCTGGGTAGCTGTTTTCCTGTTGTGTCCTCACAGGGTCTCTCCTCCATGTGCATATATCTCTGGTGTCTCCCTTTGTGTGTCCAAATATCCTGTTCTTATGAGGACCCCAGTCAAATGGGATTAAGGCCCACTCTAATGGTGTCATTTTAACTAAGTCACCTCTTTAAAGGCTCCATCTCTAAATACAGTCAGATTTGGAGACACTGGAAGCTAGGGCTTCAACATATGAATTTGGGGAGAGGCTCAATTCAGCCCAGAACTCCTCTCTTGTTTATGATTTTCACTTCTTACCCTTTGTTCAGTAATAAACTATCATTTATAAACTCACTTTCAGCAAGGGTCTCAAATACCTAAAACTTCTTACTAAAGCTTAATTTATTTGATATATTTTAATTATGTCATGTCATGTCATAAATATATACTGGTAAGTGTAAACTGAGGCTTATGGTACAAGGTGAAATAAAAGAAGGAAAAGCTAAACTTATCTGGAAAAATAAAGCGAGTTAGAATAAAAGAGATACAGCTTAAATGTTCCCCATTCACTTAATTTGAGCCTTATGTTTTTAATATTTTTACCTGAAAAAATCATGTACTCATACACTAATAGGCAAATTTTATTATTTGTTTGTTGATTGTAAAAGCAACCTCTAATCTTTTCAACCTTTTAAAATTGTTTAAGGCAATTAAGCCCTAGAAAACCCAGAAACAAGGCCAGAATGTGGAGTGCTCAATTTGCATATTCAAATTCCCAATTATGTGCATAGTGATATGCAAATAAGCCTTATTTTCTCTTGACTAAGAACTTTATGGTAGGAAAATTGCCTACTTGTCCTTGCAGAAAACCAGACATGAACAACAAACCTTTCCCCTAAATGATGAGACTGATGAGTTTTGTTTTTTTGAGAACTACATATCTGTGAGATCCCAACTCTTCATATTAAACTGCAATAGGAGAAAAAAAGTGTAGCATTCTAAATATTTGTTTTGTATACATATACATTTGTGTGTGGATATACACATGCATATGCATGCACAAATATGTATGTATACGTGTGGATGTGTATGTCTGTGTGTACGTTTCCATAATTTCTAGGCAGCTGAAAATATAACAAATTCTGATATACTGGACAGTCTACAGTACTGGGAGAGCATGATGCTGTCCTGGGATTGAATACCATGCAATAAGATACAACTACTTTTAAACATATATTCTTAAGGAATAAAGTGAATTTCCCCTATAGATATCATTTCCTACTCAGTTATTGGTAAGAACAATGTAAGATTAACTTTGAAATTATTAGAAACTTAATTGTTTTTCTGCATATTAGCATCAACACAATATATACAACCATAAAACATACAAATACACAAAACAGAACTAAAATGGATTAATTCGGAGGGCACCTGCGTGGCTCATTTGGTTAAGTGTCCTACTCTTGTTCTCTGCTCAGGTAATGGTCTCAGGGTTGTTATGGGATAGGGCCCCATATCAGGCTCTGAGCTGACAGCGCAGAATGTGCCTGGGATTCTGTCTCCCTCTCTCTCTGCCCCTTCCCTGCTCAAGTGTGCTCCCACTCTCTCTCAAAATAAATAAATCAAACTTAAAAAAAATGGATTATTTCTGATAAATGATTTTTCATGTTTTCCAGCCTAAAATGAGATATAATATTCTCCTTTGTAAATATTATCTAAGCACAGCCTTTATGTTTAACAATTTCATTTGTAAAGTATTTTGCTAAGTACTATGTCCTATTTTAAACTGTGTATGAATTTCATTCATTTCATTTGTTTGTATAGTGTTAAAGTCCAATTTTACCTACTGCTTCTAAAATTTATATGGATACTTTAAGAACAAAAATTTTAAATGTACTCTGTAAGGAGAAAAGTAAGATACCAAGTCATGGAGCTTTTTAATAAAGGCATAGAAATTAAGACATTGAAGCATCACCATAGAATAGAAATAATATAGGGACTAATAGATTAGAATAGAACATGACAAAAACATAAGGAAGAGCATGGATTTCAGAATCAGATGTATTTCAATGGGAGACAATATAATGTGGTATTTGGAGATAAACTAACAAATGACAAATAAGTATCCTTGAGAAAATTAAAAACTACGTAACATCCCAGTATCTCACTTTGGCCTCCATAACATATGGATAAGAGTATGCTGTGGACTGAATATTTGTGCACCCTCATCTCCCATAAGAAGACTATATATATAAGAAGACTATATATATATATATATATATATATATATATATATATATATAAATGATGAGAAGCCATGGACTTGGGCCCAGCTGATTACTTAACTTTTGGCAGTGAGGTCTAGGCCATCCCTTCATAATCAGCTCTGTGACACTGTTGCTGATTCTGCACACCACATTCCCAGACTCTCTTGCCAACCATCTTCTGGTTAAGAAAGTTCTAGCAATAAAACTCACTGATGAAAGATTATAATGCAGAAGGAAGAAAGGACTCTCTTCCTGCTTTGACCTTAGGTCAGCTTCTCTCCATCAACAAAAAACAACTATAGCTCTAGTCTCCAGCTTTTTGGGGCACTCCCAGGACCACTTTACCACCCTTCCTCAAAGGCACCAACAACATACTGCAACCCCTTAGTTATCTGAGCCTTGCATCTTGATGGTCAAATAACAAGCTAAATTTACCCCTATCTGGCTGTTAACACCTGTCAGGTCACACATACTCAAATAATTAGAAGAGGATCTCTTTCTCTCTCTCTCTATTTTTTTAACAGTAGGGGAGGGGCAGAGAGACAGGGGAACAGAGGATCCAAAGCAAGCTCCACACTGACAGCAGCAAGCCAGATGCCAGCTAGAACTCACAAACCCTGAGATCAGGACCTGAGCCACCTGAGCCAAAGTCAGATGCTTGACCAACTGAGCCACCCAAGCACCCCTAGAGCAGGATCTCTTTGGTGCCCTCCCCACTGTAGTTTACCAGCAACAGGGCAGTCAGCCGGGAGTTCAAACACCAGATGTCAGCTGCAAGGCAATGCCTTCAATAGGTGTGAACACAAAGCCCATGGTGACTATTTGTCCACTCCAAGGTTTTAGTAACTCCTTCTCCTCCTCCTTCTCTTTTTTCTGCTTTTTTTTCTTCTTCCTTCCTTCCTTTCTCCCTCCCTTCCTTCCTTCTTCCTCCTCCTCTTACAATCCTCCCTTTTCTCTTTGATTCACACCTTTGATACACATCTTCTTCCTTTAATTCACACCTCCATATATTAGTATTAATTCATTTAAGATGAGTCCTGAATATTAGAGATTTAAAATATCTTCAAGTTAACCAAAAGTTTGGCCATGGTTAAAAACTACTACACTATTTCTTGCTTTGTACCTTAGGTTCATGAATATTCATGACCATTTATTAATATCATTATCAAGAAATGATAAATAAACACAATAAAGCCAAGCATGAACCAATAGTAATATTGTGTCATGCACTGTGGATGTTAGTTCATGCTTTTGATTTTCAAAAATGGAACAGGAAATGGTCAAGTTTCTTTCCAACAAATTGGCACATAGCATGGAAAAACCCTTCTCATACAAATAATGACTGTGATTAATTACATTTTTAAATCATTTTAAATCAATTACGGAGCCAAGAAAAAAAATAAGGGAAATGTTCATATTCCAGAAACTACAAGAAAGGGAGAGTCTGGAGAGGTAAGTGCATCACCGAGGCTAGAATTTTCGTGCAGCTTCTTTCAATGTCGTAATTATGGTACAGAGCTGGGTTTTACTGAACTTGCTTGTGTAGGGAACAGGAGGCAACACCAGGGATCTGCTCTGAAAATTAACCCAGCATAAAAATGAAGGCTTTTAGGATTATAAGGATCTTAAAGGATTCTACACTCATGGTATAAGTAGTGATTAAAATCCCACAAAATTTCTGCACTGGACTATTTTGAGAATAATAAAATATTTTGGCTTTATCACTGCCAATTTAAGAGAGAGAGAGAGAGAGAGAGAGAGAAGAAAAAAGAAAAGAAAGAAGAAAGTATCTGTAAATATGTCCTCTTTTCTGATATCTAAATTTTACCCCTTTGATCCCAACAAGAGAAATTTTATAATTTCCTCCATTTTGCTGTTTCTACCTTTACTTTTATCACTTGTGTCTAATCTGGGCTTTGTATCATCCATCCAATGTGACTTTCATTACAATTATATTTTTATTTCATAAAAGTTCAATTTTTCATGTTTTTCTGCTAATTTCTCATAATTCCCTGATTTCTAAGTTTGTAATTTCATTGTTTTTTGTGTGTGTTTTTTTGTCTTCAGACTTTTTTTTTCATAGCCATTTGTTCACACAGTCCATGTATTGTCACTGCAGAATTTTAATAGTGGGAGGTAAGTATATCTTAAATGGGAAGTAAATATTGTTTCTTTTTTTAAAAGTTTATTTACTTTTGAGAGAGAAAGAGAGAGAACAAGTTGGGGAGGGACAGAGAGAGAGGGAGAGAGAGATAATCCCCAGCAGGCTCCACATTGTCAGCACAGAGCCCGATGCCAGCTCAAACTCATAACTGTGAAATCATGACCTGAACCGAAAATCAAGAGTTGGAGGCTCAATTAACCAACTGAACCACCCAGGTGCCTTTTATGTTTTATTTATTTTGGTATATATTGTTTTTCCTTCCACATATGTTTGTTGATAATGGATGTGAGGTCAAGGTCAGTTTCAATCTTTAGAAACCTGACGTGTCTTCATTAATGGATATTTTCTGCAAAGATAGTTCCTTCTATTTTGCTACATGGAGGCAGAGGTTAGTTCTTTGCAGGGCAACTACCACCTCCAAGTGGCTTCAAGTCAGAGTCAGATTCTCAAAATCAGCTACTCTTCCTAATTATTTCATAAAATAACACATACACACAGAGTTCTATATTCATGTAATTTTGTACGTGCATGAATGCACAGGTGTGTGTGTGTGTGTGTGTGTGTGTGTGTGTGTAAGGAAAGGAGAAAAATATCAAAAGTAATTCTCTGGTGGTCAAATTCTGCAATTTAAGATTCCTTTCATTACTTTCTGTCAGTGAAGAGCCCTATGAGGTGCTTGATCTCATGAATGGTGAGATCATGACCTTAGCTGAAATCAAGAGTCAGATCCTCTACCAACTAAGCCACAGAGGAACCCCAGTAAATATTTAATGATTAGTTTATGCTGCTTTTATAATCAACAAATAAGTTTTATTAAATTAAACATAATTTTTTAAAGTGGAACAATTAGTCTCTAATCTTATTGTAATTATTTTTTTTATTCTCTCAGAACACTGGCTTATGAATAGCAACTTGTTACCTTTTCCTTTGTGTATTTTCTTATTCTAGAAATTTGCCTTAATTTCATCTATATGTCCTTTTAATTAATTATTTAAATGGATTATATAAAGCTGATCTTAATCATTTATTACAGGTATTGATACTTCTAAATATTCTCATTACTACTATTTTTCTTTTGTATGCTTCTTATATTTTCTAACTTTTTAAATATAATTACTGAGAGTAATTCATAATCTTTTATAACCTTCCTGTACTTAAATTACTATGATTTCACAGCATACATACAGCAAACAAAAGGACAAGAATAAAATTAAACATTTAATGTATATTACACAGATAACCAAACTTACTATATCAAATTAAAGTTTTTACAGTAGATTGGTGCTGCTGAAGATTTTTAAAGTAAAAATAAGACTTTGCATTAATTATTCAATGACCGTGTCTATGTAATTATCTGTTATTTAGTTCATGTCAACAAAACTTTATTGAATGCTAAAGCACAGATATTGTGTGAATACCTTATGATTAAAAAGTTATTTATGTGGCACCTGGGTGGCTCAGTCAGTTTAGCGTCCCACTTCAGCTCAGGTCATGATCTCATGGTTCATGGGTTTGAGCCCCGCATTGGGCTCTGTGCTCAGAGCTCAGAGCCTGAAGCCTGCTTCAGATTCTGTGGCTCCCTCTCTCTCTGCCCCTCCCCCACTCACACTCTGTCTCTCTCTCTCTGTCTCTCTGTCTCTCGCTCTCAAAAATAAACATTAAATTTTTTTTAAGTTATTTATAAAGAATGACCCATCCCTTGTAATTTTACACTTTGATGAGAAAGGCATGCATATAGCATATTATTTTAATAAACTATGCTTTATATTGAGATGCAGATATATATAGTGATGGCTATGGGAGCTCAGAAGAGGTCACAACCCAACTGATAGGTTTGGAGAGGCTTTCTGTAAGAAATAAATCCTTAACTGTCTTGAATAAATCAAAGGCATTAAATTTTGCCTCTAGGAAATTAAACTGATTGTGGTATTTTGTGCAAATGATTTCTTCATAGAGGAGACATTTAATATTTACACATTTCAAGAGCGAAACACTACTATAAAAAAAGAGATAATAATTTGGGGGGATGAAAATGTAGGTCAGTGAGCAGCAGCATGTGGCCAATTTTGTCTCCAAGCAGAAACTAAATTAGCCTCTGGATGACAAAAGTGTAAGTGAATAAATGACAGGCATCACTAATGGATTTTAATGGTAAGAGAAATGCTCACATGTTGCAGAGATAACGATTTTTGGTGGACTACGTAGTTCTTTGTTAGAATAGGCAATTTTAATTCCAATAATAAAGGGAAGCATTTTGAATTTCTTGCGTAGTGCCCAAAGTCAGAAATGGTGTTGTGTCAACCAAAAACTATGTAGAAAAATAATCACAACTAAAATAAATTTTGTAGTTTAAAAACAGAGGCGGATTAGCCTAAATACTTGCTATATATTAAGAAAGACCATTTACTAACTGCCACTTACTGGAACTCTGATCTAAGACAAGTTCTCAAACTTTCAACCTTATTTTCTATGAGTGTTAAATCAGAAATAAAACTCTGCCTCTCAGCACATAATAATTCAATAAAGCTCTGTTAAAAGGAAGAAAATTAGAATAGCATAATCAAAAGAAAATATCTCAGTTTAAAATACATACATTCACAAACAAACAGGGATGTTGGAGAAGACCAGGACCAGTCCTCAGACCTCTTTTTCATCTGCATTCCATTCCATGTAAATCTTTTCCATTACAATTGGTTTAATTACGGTATACATGCTCAATGAAAGCCCAACATTTTGATTAAACTTAATACCCAACTACCTACTCAACATCTCCTGGCATCTAAAAACCCCAAATCTGGGTTTTCTCTGAAATCTGTACCTATTTGTGTATTTTCCATCTGAACATATGTCACAATTCAATTAGTTTCTCAGGTCAGATGCTAAAATTATCTTTGATCCCTTATTTTATTTCACACCTTGCATCTTCATCATCAATTTTTATAGATTTGTCCTTAAAAATTTTTTAAATATTTATTTATTTTTGAGAGAGAGAGACAGACAGACAGACCATGAGTGAGGAAGGGGCAGAGAGAGAGGGAAACAGAATCTGAAGCAGGCTCCAGGCTCTGAGCTGTCAGCGCAGAGTCCAACACATGGCTTGAACCCACAAACCACGAGATCATGGCCTGAGCCAAAGTTGGACACTTAACTGACGTAGCCACCACGGTGCCCCTATAGATTTGTCCTTTAAAATAGGGGGCACCTGGGTGGCTCAGTCGGTTAAGCATCTGACTGTAGCTCAGGTCATGATCCTGTGGTTTGAGGGTTCAAGCCAAGTGTCAGGCTCTATGCTGACAGCTCAGAGCCTGGAGCCTCCTTCAGATTCTGTCTTCCTCTCTCTCTGCCCCACTCCCACTCGTGTTCTGTCTCTTTCTCTCTCTCAAAAATAAATAAACATTAAAAATTTTTTTTTCAAACATACCCTAAGTTTAACTACCTCTTCCTCTTCCAGCACCATCACCCTAGACCAGATCACTGTCATTTCACAGGTCTATAATTCAGGGTAAATCTCACAGAAATTCTGCTACCAGGATTGCTCTCTAAAATCTTGTCTCTATAAGTCAGAAAGTATCATACATTAAAAACTAGATCATGATGAGCCCCAGGTGTTTTATGGAAGTGTCGAATCACTATATTGTACACCTGAAACCAACATTACGCTGTATGTTAACTAACTGGAATTTAAAAACTAGATCATGTCCCTATTTTAATGGAAACGCTGTAATCTCATCCTACATAAAGGACAAAAACACTGATGACCTTTCCATGCCTTCTAAGATCCTATACGATGTGCCTATTATCTCTTATCCTCCTTGTTACTTGTGTTCCAGCAACACTACTCTTTGTACCTCCTCAAATAAAGATAAACATGTTCCTACCTCATGGCATTTTTATGGGCTGTTCTCCTTCCTCAGAACTATTTCCTCAGATGTTATATGGATTATTTTCTATTCTTCTGTCACATCTCGTAGTTGTCTTCTCTGACAACTTTCATTAAAATAGCAAAAAATGCCCGTGATCACTTGAACAATTTATTCTGCATTCTGTTTTACCTCCTGACTTTTTCTTACGACTTTGATTTTTAAAACAGTTTTAGTTAAGTTCACAGCATAATTGAAAGGAAACAACCAAGATTACCCATATTATCTTTTACCCTTACACATACATAGACTCCATCTTATCAACATCCCCTAACAGAGTAGTGCAAGTTATAATTGACAATCCTACATTGACAGGTCAAAATGTAAAATCCATGTTTTACATTAAGGTTCATTCTTGCTGCTGTTCATTTTATGTTTGGACAAATTAAAAAAAAATTTAATGTTTATTCATTTTTCAGATGGGGAAAGACAGAGAATGAGCGGGGTAGGGGCAGAGAGAGAGGGAGACACAAAATCTGAAACAGGCCCCAAGCTGTCAGCACAGAGCCCAATGCAGGGTTTGAACCCACAAACTGAGATCATGACCTGAGCCGAAGTGAGAAGCTTAACTGACTGAGCCACCCAGGTGCCCCTATATTTGGACAAATTTATAATGATGTGTACCCATCATTATAGTATCATACAGAGCATTTTCACTGCCCATATCTAAGGCATAGTCTTTCAAGGATCCTAGCTAAAAGTTTAGAGTGTTTTTCAAGGCTCTAAAATTTAAATTTTGTCCTGTGCCCTCCTACTATCCACTCCCCACTCACCCCCACCCACTCCAACATCCACCATGCTCCCAAATATTGAGAAGAGTTCTACTCAGGCTCTGAACCCTTAGAAAAATTCTTTTAATACAATAAATCCACGAAAGGAAAATATGTAATGTTAATATCTCTGTACTTCCCTTATTTTTGGAATCTTGGACAACCACTCACTCATTGGGAACTCTGCAATTTCTTAAAGCTTTCCTAAATATCTTTCTAGTTTTTCTCGCTCTTCTTAACTGAATGGTCTATCTAACTCCATTAGTCAACCAAGTAGAAACCACAAACTTTTGCTTTTAATTGAGTGATACTGAAACCCACTGTCAGGTAAAAGATAGTAGTAGTTTATATAATTTTCATTTTAAGAATATTATTCTGACTACCCTTTTGGAAATATATAGAGGGATTTTTTGAAGGGTCTTTCAATCACTGAAATTAGGGATGACTGTGATTTGGTCCAATGTGGTAATAATGGAGGCTGTAAGACTGATCAAATTCAGGTATAATTTGAAGTTAGAATCAGTAGAATTTGTGACAGACTAGATTCCAGAATAGGAGAAAGTCAAGGATGACTTCATATTTCCCATTTACTAAGGTGGGGAAAACTGTGGAAGGGACAGGAAGGGAAGTAAACATCAAAAATTTGGTTTGGGATATATTGTTACATACCTACTAATTATTCCAGAGGATGAGTGTAGAACAAAATAAGAAGAGGTCTAAAGGATAAAATCTTGCTTTCTGAAATTTAGAGGCCATGTAAATAGGGAGATTGAAAAATGCAAATTCATGTAGTAGAAAGAGTTACAGAACTGTGCAATATCCTAGACTTAAAAAGATGTCACTAGGCGCCTGGGTGGCTCTGTCGGTTAAGCGTCTGACTTCAGCTTGGTCATGATCTTGCAGTTCATAAGTTCCAGCCCCACACCGGGCTTTGTGCTGACAGCTCAGAGCCTGGAGCTTGCTTTGGATTCTGTGTCTCCCTTTCTCTCTGCATCTTCCTTGCTTGCACTTTGTCTCTCTCTCTCTCTCTCTCTCTCTCTCTCTCTCTCTCAAAAATTAATAAACATTAAAAAATTAAAAAAATAAAATAAAAAATAAAAAGATATCACTAATAGAAAGTAATAGTCAATAGTAACAAATTAAGCTACATCTTTATTGCTAATGATAATCATTTGGAAATGAAATATTTAAAGAATGTCCATTGGCAACTTAAAGTCTAAAATAGATACTAGTTCTGAAGTCATACTTAAATTGCACCATAAAACAGAGAACAGGAACAAAAGGTCCTGGTATCTTCCTTATGGCCTGTTAGGTGTTCCTGGAAATAATTTTTTTTCATATTTTTCTCTCTGAGTTTAAAAGGTTGAATCTGCAAATATTTTCTTAAAAGTACGTATCTAAGTTCAGCAACTGGTTGTCCATAATGCAACCATGAAAGTACATGCTACATATTACTAAGTATATTATCTGCATCTGGTTTCAGTCCAACAGTGTTCATAGGATGAATTTTATGATTATTTTACAGGGGCTACTTTAGACTAACGATTGAATGTGACCAGAGCTTTTAAGGGTACACTCTCTTTCCTTCCACAATACTGTGTCACCCATACACATATATCTAGACATGAATGAGACAATTAAAGTTGGCAGATTGATACCAGGGTATTTTGTTTATCTGGCTACAGAGCATTGGGTGAGCAATGGTTGATATTTGGAAACATTTTATGGAAGAACAGTAACGGTAGAAACTAATCAGAGGAAATATCAGATGTAGGAAATGGATATGGCTATTCTGGTGTCCATGTGCTAATGATTAGCCTTGCATATTTGCGTAATCTTTAAATTTGAGTCTAGCTGCCAACATTTGCTAGTTTCTTAAGTTAGACAAATCAGTTAACCTCTCTATATAAAAGTATAAATAGAAAAGTATTCCCAAGCTCTGAGATGGTCTATTCGAATATGTATATTTTGGAAAGGAACTATTCCCAGGCGCGTGTGGGTGGCTCAATTGGTTAAGTGCCCAACTCTTGACTTCAGCTCACGTCATGATCTCAAGGTTTGTGAGTTTGAGCCCCACATAGGGCTCCATGCTGTCAGCTTGGGATTCTCTGAATCCCTTTCTCTCTCTCCCTCCCCCTTTTTTTTCTCTCAAAAACAAATAAACTTAAAAAAGAAAAAGACTATTCCCTAATAATTGTCAATAGTAGGCACTAGGTTATTCTCAGAAATGTAATAAGTCTATTTGACTAGATTACTCTTAGCTTTGACATAACAGGCATCAGAAATCCTTATAAAAACTTGAGATTGTTTATACAATGGAGTATTACTCAGCAATCAAAAAGAATGAAATATTGCCATTTGCAACCACGTGGTTGGAACTGGAGGGTATTATGCTAAGTGAAATTAGTCAGTCAGAGAAAGACAAAAATCATATGACTTCACTCATATGAGGACTTTAAGAGATAAAACATATGAACGTAAGGGAAGGGAAACAAAAATAATATAAAAACAGGAAGGGGGACAAAACAGAAGAGACTCATAAATATGGAGAACAAACTGAGGATTGCTGGAGGGGTTGTGGGAGGGGGGATGGACCAAATGGGTAAGGGGTATTAAGGAATCTACTGAAATAATTGCTTCACTATATACTAACTCATTTAAAAAAATTTTTTTTTAATTTTTAAAAAATAAATTTTTTAAAAATAAAAATTTTTAAATTTTTTTTTAAATTTTTAAAAAATAAAAAATAAAGTTAAATAAAAAAATCAATATAATCCACAATATCAATAAGCTAAAGAATAAAAACCATATGAAAATCTTTTAAAAAATGAAAAAATTACCACAGAATCTAGTAAACCCACTTATGGGTATATATCCAAAAAGAATTGAAATTGGTATTTTGAAGAGATATATGCATTCCCATGTTCATTGCAGCATTATCTGTAATAGCCAAGACATGGAAATAACATAAATGTTCATCTACATATGAATGGGTAAAGAAAATATGGTGCATGCAAACAATGGAATATTATTCAGCCTTAAAGAAGAAGGAAATCCTGCCATATGTGACAACATGGATGAACCTAGAGAATGTTATGCTAAGTAAAATAAGCCAGAATGGTGGTTGTCAGGAGCTGGGGGTTGAGGGAAATGGAGAGTTGTTGTTCAACATCTATATAGTTTCAGTTATGCAAAATGAATACATTCTAGAGATCTATCATACAACTTGGTGCCTGTAATTGGCAATACTGTACTATGCACTTAAAAATTTGTCAAAAATGGTAGATCTCATATTAAGTGTCCTTACCACAATAATTAAAAAATTAAAAACCACCAAAACTTCTTTTCAACATTTGTCATAAAGTTGTCATGGGACTTCGATGATACAATTTCCATAAATCTTTGAAAAAAAATAGAGTGCAATAAAACTAAAAAAAAAAAAAATTGAGATTGTTTTGCAGGCTAGAACTACTATGCAATTTCAGGGGAAAAAAGAGAGATAGATGGATTGATCATTTTTTCAAATATGAAATTTTGATTATATCCTTATTTTCCACAAGATCTCTTTCAATGGTGTCATTGATTCCATTTTTCTTCTTTCTACCCTTGGGCTAAAAGCTTTGTATATGCAACAAGAAACATATTCAACGGATGAACTTAATCCATATAAAGTAATGAAGTTGTAAAGTAATATCAGCTATAAACTACTGTTAAGTTCTGATTTCCAAATAATTGCAGAAAAACACATTGTCTTTGTTTAAAAATTTTCAATTTTCATTTTATTTTTTGTTTGACACTTGAAATATTCAAGACATTTATCTCATCATAAAGAAAAGTGTCTCCAAAGAAATTAAACTATATCAATCATACTGAGTAAGCCAGGCCATTACTGTATACACATATGCATGGGTATATTAACTTATAAACACACTCAAGAATAGCTTAAATAAGTGAACATACTAAAATTTCTAAATTTCCTTTGAAAAATGAAATAGATTGTTTGAATTTACTGAAGTGATGTTTCCTCATTTTACTTTTATTTGTTAATTATAGAACATATGCTTAATGGTTGGCTTATAAAACTTTAATTTATAATTAGAGATAATGCTTATAATTTGAGAATATATTTTTCATTTGTATATGTGATTTATAGATACTATTTAATTAATATTTAGTAGTATAATATACCTAATGTACATATATTGCCTACATATAACATTAAATTAAATGTGTGAACATTAAATGTTTAAAAAACATTGTGTATTAAGGTAAAATGATTAGTCTGATTTATCTAACCATTTAATAGTTTAAAACTTAAAGCTTAATTAGCATCTAGTCCCATTTACTTCATAATTCAGAAACACTACATTCTCTAAAATGAAGTCTTTGCTGCCAGCAGTAGGCAGTATATCCATATTAAGAGTGATTGGACTCTCATTAGAAAGAAAAACAGCATTAATTAAAAGTAAGAAGAAATAAATTTCAGTCTGGTCTCCAACATTCCCTAAATTTATATACTTGAGGAATCCAATAACCTCTCTGAATTAAACTTACCAGTATTGTGAAAATAAAAGGATTATTGAGGATCAGATGAAATTATTTGAAATTTCATGGTAAACTGGATATATTCTATAATTTGGCATTATTTTCTTTATTATTTTCTTTAACTTAATATTACTAACTTGAAATATCCTCCTTGTGACACTTGCCAGTGGTCTTAGATCTAGATATAGACTGATTAAATCTACTCTTTCTTGTATGTTCTCCCTTTTTCTCTTTGTAAGACAGTCACAAATGCCTTGTGATTTTTCCTCCTGAAAAATTCCTAATCTCTTTGAATAATTATTTAAGTGATATTGTGCTTATAGTCACGTTTTATAGGTACATTTTCTTCATGGATTATAAAGTTTTATCTGGCTGGCTGATTTGTTTGTTTTGGCAATGTGTAGCTCTAATATAAATACTATGAACCATCTTTCATATTTTGAAAATTTTATCAAATCAGTAGTAATGTTATAGTAAGATAGCTTCCTTTGGAGATAACATATCTTTTTTTTTTAATTTTTTGTATTTATTTATTTTTGAGAGAGTGAGAGACAGAGCACGAGCAGGGGAGGAGCAGAGAGAGAGGGAGACACAGAATCCGAGGCAGGCTCCAGGCTCCAAGTTGTCAGCACAGAGTCCGACATGGGGTTCAAACCCACGAACCATGTGAGATCATGACCTGAGCCGAAGTTGGACTCTTAACTGACTGAGCCCCCCAGGTGCCCCCTGAAGTTAACATATCTTAATAAACCAATTTACATGGTATCTTAGGCATAATTTTCAGGGGAAATTTGCAGAGCACTTCGTAAAAATGCTGCATCAACTTCTTCTTGATTCTCAGGTAGGTATCAAGAGGTCTTTTTCAACACTTGAAAGTTACACAAAGTGTTTATTTATACAAATTAAGTCTTGCATTTTCAATAGAATAAAAATACAATCTTTGGCTGCATCTTTTTGCTGTAGTTTCCCTAGTCATCAGTTGATTGGTTGGAATTCATCCTCTCATTTTGCCACCAAATAGAGCTCACGGGTTATGTGGGTTATGTATATCTTTCATATTTTAAGAACAGATTTTCTGGATCTTATATTTTTGGTTTGTGTTTTTTTTTTCCTCTAGAACACAAGTGCCCATTCAATATGTAGATTCAGTCTTCTTTGCATTTAAAACTTATAATAATTAACATTTGTTTAGTATTTATTTTGTACTTTTTGCATTTATTCAACAAGTATCATTAGGGATCTATTATGTGCCTAAAATTATCCTCACTACTGGGAATACAGGAGCAAAAAATCAGACAAAATTTCCAACCTCGCTGAGCTTGCATTCTAGTCAGGGAGGATAAAAAAGAAATAACACAAATAAATAAATTGTACCAGATGTGAGAAAGTGATGATCTATTAAAAAAACAAAAAACAAAAAACAAACAAACGAAAAACAGGAGGGGTAAAAATACTCAACACAATGTTGAAGGAGAAGAACAGACTTGGAAGAGTGACACTACTTGACTTAAAAGACTTACTATTAAGTTACAGTAATCAAGACAGTGTGGTACTGGTGAAAGAAAAGACTAATGATCAATGGAACAGAGCAAAGAGCCCAGGCATAGACCCATACAAATATAGCCAAATGATCTTTTTGACAGTGGAGCAAAAATAGTCTTTTCAACAAATGATACTGGAACCACTGGATATTCACATGCAAATTTTTTTTAAAAAAGAATCTGGAGACAGACTTTATATCAGTTATAAAAATTAACTCAAAACGGATTATAAATCTAATTGTAAAATGCAAAACTCCTAGAAAATAACATAGGAAAAGTAGAAATGACCTTGGAAATGGCAATAGCTTTTGAGATATAATAACAAAGGCATGATCCAGAAAGAAATAATTGATAAATTAGACTTCAGTAAAATTTAAAACTTCTCCTCTATAAAACACAATGTCAAAAGAACAAGAAGACAAGCCGTAGCCCGAGTGGAAAATATTTCCAAAGACACATCTGATAAGGACTGTTATCAAGATGTACAAAGAACTCCCAACAACAGGAAAACAATGATTAATGATTAAATGATTAATGGAGATGATGGTTTAATAATGATTTTTTAAAAAAGGCCAAAGACCTTAAGAAACACCTCATCAAAGAAGACATACAGATGAACAATAAGCATATGAAAAGAGGATCCACAGAATTTATCATCATGGAAATGCAAACTGAAATAATGAGATACCAGTACACACTACAATGGCCCAAATTTGGAACACTAACCACACCAAATGCTGACAAGAATACAGACCAACAGAAAACTTTCACTCATTTATGGTACGAATGTAAAATGCTACAGCCACTTTGAAAGACAATTTGGCAGTTTCCTAGAAAAGTAAACATACTCTTACCATAAGAATCAACAACTGCACTCCCTGGTATTTATCCAAAGGAATTATAACCATATGCCCATACGAAAACCCACACATGGATGTTTGTATTAGCTCTGACATAATTACCAAAACTTAGAAGTAACCAGGTAGGTGAACGGATAGAAAATTATGGTACATCCAGAATTGGGTTTTATTCAGCACTAAAAAGAAATGAGCTATCAGCCATGAAAAGACACAGAGAAATCTCAAATGTATATTACTAAATGAAAGAGGCAAATGTGAAATGTCTACATACTGTATGATTCCAAGTATATGAAATTCTGAAAAAGGAAAAACTATGGAGACAGTAAAAAGGTCAGTCATTGCCAGGAGTTAAGAGGATGACAGGGAGGATGAATAGGTAAAGCATAGATGATTTTTATGGCAGTGGAAATACTCTGTATGAATACACTTTACTCTACATTTGTCCAAACCCATAAAATGTAAGGTACCAAGAGTGAACCCTAATATATCTCTTGGAACTTTTAAAACTTCATGTAAAAGTTACAGCAGACAATGTTTTAAACTGCATTGAGAAGTTATTTTTTAATATATGTTTTGGTTATATTAGCATGAGCATGGAATCTATTCAGAATTTTAGGTAATTAACATAATTTGTCATTGAGACTATGATACTTGGAGAACATATGGGGGGCGGATGAACAAATGGCTAAATGTCTTTAAGTAGTTTGCTAAATCCTAGGAAATAAAATCATGGCTCTGCATACAGGAAGCACTCATGCATAAATTTCCCTTTTTCCTTCAAAGACTGTGTTTGTTGTTGTAAATGAGAACCCACATACACAATTACCTGTGATTCAAGAAGGCAGCTGCAAATATATGACACCACGGATGCATCTGTAGAAGAAGAAGAAAAAAAAGCAGATGCTGTGATTTTTATTTAGACTCCTTTCAAAGAAGAGATGAGACCCAATAGGAAGAAAAGTCACTAGACAATTAATAAACATTACTTTTCATCTCACTGCTTTACTTTTATTGCCTCATCCTTTATAGTTTTATGGGTTTGTTCTTGCCGCCCTAATCTTTCCCTCTTGTAATTTTGTGTTGATTTAAAATCAGCTTTCCTGTGGCTTTTTTAAACTAGGGAGTTCTCCATTAATAGTGTGCTTGCCTAGCATTTTCCCTTATCCTTCACAGCTCTACTTAAGAGTTAAAAAAGTAGGTGATAAAATTGAAATATGTCAATATAAAAATGAAGAAAAGGATTTGTCTTAGTATATTAGGAAGATTAAGCAATGGTAAGAGAGTTCTAGACCATCGAGGTTTTATCTTTTGCTTGTTGAAGCTGCTCTCACATCTCTATAAAGACACTGGATGACAGCTCTCCTCCAAGGTCAGGTTATTTTGTTACTGCAAGTGAAAAGCATGAGGGAGATTTATTAGGTAGCAACGTGCATCTATGCATTTTATCTCTCTCCAATATAAATACCTAGGAGACGCTTGAAACCGTGTTTAAAAGGAGTCCTAATGAATTATAAATGATGATAAATCTGACTTGATTTCAAAGTGATGGGCGTTTTACATTTAGCACTTTTACTGTGGAGGTTGCCTTTTGTTACCTACCTCTTTTAAGTTCAAATATATGATGCATTATGCAAAACTGGTATTTAGAGGCCTCAATTAAAACAACAAAACTATAAAATAAAATATAAATACAGAACAGTCTTTTATTAGAAAACACTGAGAACTTACATATAGAAGCATACACACATACATGGATTTATCTATTAGGATTTACTATTTATCTATACAGATTTACTTTTTCATATCAAGTTTATACTAGTTTTTGAAACAAGGGCATGTTCAATTTTGACAAACCACAGATAATTGTTATTGTTTTTACCTAAGAAAGATCCAGTTACTCCAAAAAAAATAAGGCTTGAAATGTTTTATATGAAGAAACTATAAACATTTTTATGATCTTGTTTGCTATTATGCATTTGAATATTTCTGGTGCATGACCACAAATAATAAATATTTTATAAATTTAAGGAGTCTATATGTGTGTTTAAATTTCTCCAGGAATGAAAAAAGGTGTAGAATATAACAACGTTTGGGGCACCTGGGTGGCTTAGTAGATTAAACATCTGACTTCAGCTCAGTTCATGATCTCATGGCTTCTGAATTCAAGCCCTGGGTCAGGCTCTGCATTTATAGCTCAGAGCCTGCTTCAGATTCTGTCATTCTCTCTCTCTCTCTCTCTCTCTCTCTCTCTCTCTCTATCTCTGTCTCAGCCCCTCCCCCGCTTGGGCATGTGTGCTCTCTCTCAAAAGTAAGTAAACATTTAAAATAGACTTAAAAAAAAGAATATAACATCAGTTTTTGGTATGCATATTATATAAAGCAGACAGGCAAATTGACTAACAACAAATTACCAATTTCAGGATATGATTAGAAGTTGGGTTAATTATACCTACTCTGAAATTAAAAGCTTTGAAATTCCATAATTCTGGCACTCATTTACTACTCTCAGTCTCCATATTTGTAAAGTAGGAATAATAACAGTGTAATGGTGTTTACCTATTGGTTACTGTAAAAATGCAATGCAAAGGGAATTATGTACACAAAGGTATTAGTAAACTCCTAGCTGGTAGCAAGTGTTTAATAAATATTTGTTATTAGATAATAAATTATTCCTTCTCACTTCTTTTATTAATTGAAAAAACACAAAGTGCTTCAATGTACCAGAGACTATTTTCAACATAAAAGTTGTCTACTTTGTGGAGGTTACATTCTGGTGAAGAAGATGGAAAGACGGGTCATAAGGAGATGGTCAATATAATTGTACTATCACAAAGAGTAATATATTAAGTGCTATGAAGATAAAAAGGGTAAATTATGAGAGAGTTGCCTTGATGCTATGTTAGGTCGAGTTGTTGGAATAAGTTTTTATTCTTAGTAAATTGACTCATGCTTTTAATCTATATACTTCTGTGTTTCAGTTAGAAATTGTATTTAACATCTCCATTTTCTTGAAATACCGCGATACTGAACTATCATTCCTATCTCTATCCTTCCTATATCTGTAACTCTAAACTCTAGTGAAAATGGACACAACATTCTGTTTAACTTTGAAATATTTAATTTTAAATAAAAAAGAAAATATAAAGGCAAGAAATTCCTAAAACATGAAAACTACAAAAAACATTGCCTCTTTATTTTTCTAAACTTCTTTGTCAGATTGCCCATCTACACCATTGAGAAATCCTGGTTTCATAATGTTATCTACATAATAGGCCATGCAGGCCATATTAACATAGTAGCATTGCTAAATTATTTAATGTCCCTAGTAGACCTAGGGGTCTATATTAAAGATTGCAATGATTAAGAATTAAAAGATGTCACTTTGGCCTATTTCTAATTTTAAATTTACTATTTCCTTCTATGGGGTGATGACTAAGATGTTAAATTTAGGTTGAGGTAAGTGTATATCACACAGACCTTGATCTGGCAGCAAACTTATTTTTTTTTAATCAGTAAAGTTCTCACTGTAATGTGAATCTTGTCTCCTTGCATAGAATAACATATAGATTTAATTTCTACTCTTTTCCCCACAAAGCCAAGAATTCAAAACTATTTGAAAGGTGTTCAAAGTTTCTTTTCAGAGACATGTCTTAAAATGTATAATATTTAGTCTAATTTGGGGGAAATAAAGACAAACTTAAAGATGCAACTCTCTTAAGGTGGGAATATGAAAGAACAGAAGATGAAAACTCAGCATAAATGGAGAGTGTCACAAGGCTTTACAGTAAGTATCAGCCAGCGATGTGACAAGAGAAGCAATTTTGTAAGCACCATGGTAGTAATTAAATAAGTTACCAAGATACATTCCAAGATGTCATTCTTGATTATATAGCTCAAAAGTGTCAAATTCACTGCCTATATAGGAATATAAATTCCATCACACAGGATAAAGAAGACTATATTAAAAATGTGGATGTTGACTAAAGAAATAGGAATACTAACCTACTGTAGTTAATTAAATATATCAAATAGGAAGACATAAAGCAATCTAAAGTTTGTATTTATGTAGTTATAGTATTTAAAAATAAGCATTGTGATTAGGGTTTAGCTTTATTTTCTAAAACACTGAAAATAGAATATACAAGATCATTTGAAATTCTGGTTTTACTTATATGCTTCTATTTATACTTATCAAAAGTTAGGAAAAGCATTGGACCAATGGCCACTTACTGCCAGGATGTTATACAATAGCCACATGTAATTTTATAGAATGTAAAATGCAAAATATAACTTGATGGATTGTATAGAAGTAGGTATGACTTGCTTAATTTTTCTGTTGTTATAATTTAAAGGCATGCTGATACCACTATTAAAGAAACAACAGTGACTTCGTGGTCTCTTTTATTATTGGACATTGCAGAATTGAGAAAAGTAGCCTCTGCCATAAATACAGGGATCCCATTCATGTGAATTCCAGAAGTCTCTTTCTCTATATCTTTAACCCTTTTATCGTTCTTGCTGTGGTATAACTGCTTGGTAAAATATTAACCTTATTTAAATCTAATGTCCACTCTATCTCTGCAGTTGAATCATACAATGCAGAATTTCACCACCATGCTGACTGGTTTTATCACAAATAAATGAAAGGCACCCTTCAGTAGGCCTTTAAGGCTACCTGCCAATCACACTACACTTCCCCAGAGTATCCACTCATTCCCTCTCCCATTCTTTGCAATACTTAGAACATATTTCTCCCCTTGCTCAAACCTTCAATAACCTCTCAACTATCCTCATTTTCAAGTTTTGTCAAAGAGGACTCCCACATTTTCTATCACCAAGTCTACCTACTTATAGCATATACCCAGATGCTATTGCTGTCCAAGAACCCTCCGTGTTATTATGGTATGTCATACCCTCTTTGTGTGTAGTAATTTTTTTTTTAGTTTATTAATTTTGAGGGAGAGAGAGTGAGAGTGATCGGGGGGGGGGGGCAGAGAGAGAAGGAGAGAGAGAATCCCAAGCAGATTCTGCACTGTCAGCGCAGGGACTGACATGGGGTTCAATCTCATGACCTGAGCTAAAATCAAGAGTCAGATACTGAACCAACCGAGCCACCTCGGCACCCCTGTATCCCATCCTACAGACATGGGACATTTACAGCTTCTTTCCTTTCTCTCTTCTGTATCACCTAGCTTTTGGCTCTCTCTTTATGATAGAAACATGCTCTTTCCATTTATCTTATGATTTTCTTACCCTTACATCTCATTTTCCCTTTCACTTGTCAGCAGAACTATGAAGAGTGCTTATATTCTTGTCTTCAAATCCTCTCATTATATTCATTTTTGAAATAACTCTAATAGAGTTTCCCACAATACCTCATCTAGCTTCTAGGAAACTGTTTTTGTCAAGGAAAGTCAGCAATGAGTTTAATTTGCTCAACTTAATTGTCATTTTTCAGTCTTTATTGTGCTTGATTTATCACAAACATTTTATGCAATTGATCAATCCCAAATCACAGAAAGACTTTCTTTACTTGCATTCCTGGACATCACACTAACATTGTGTTATTGATATCTTATTTGACAATCTACTCCAACAATTTCCTGAATCTTTTCTTATTTCCTGAACTAAAATATTGGAATATTTTATGTTTCATTCTTTTACTTTCTGGTTCTCTATCTACATTAATGAGATTTCAGGCACATTTTCTTTAAAGGACTAATGAGATTCTTACACAGTACAGAATAGTGAGGGAGGAGTCAAATTTGTTTACATATGTCAATAGTGTCATTAATATATTACTCTTGCTTTGTTACTCTTGGAAGGAACGCTTGACTGGGATGAGGAAGTGTAGTCATAATCATGTCATGAATTGTTTGACCAGAAATCAAATGGTAGTATAAACTTTTCATCAAATGCAAATGAAGAGTGTGATTACAACCAAGAAATAGATAGTGTCATCCCCAACTTAGTTAGTGAAGCCAGCAAGGGAAGATAATGAAAGGAGATCAGCAAGAATTTAAATTACCCCAGTTATGAAATCAATAGACCCTTTATTGACTAAGCCTATAATTTACAGAGGAAAAAACTCCTTGACCTGTTTGAAATTCTCTAGAATTGACTGATACTAAATTATGGCCACCTGATGGAAGGAAGGATCAAGACATAAATCACAGTGGAACAAAGGTAGTTGACACTCCTGCACATTTGAGTCTATGGATGAGAAATGTGTGTTATTTGATTATATATGTTACAGCCAAGAAGACTTTCTACATGTCTTATTTAAGTCTTATCTATTGAAACAAAGGGAAAATATCATCTGTGGATAAGAGCACAATATTCATCCTAAAAAGAACTCCATAATGTTCAGAAGGAAGGATATACTATATTTTGCACATGTTGCCTTATCTTTCTATATTAAAAACTTATCATTATAGAAATATACTCACAGTGCAATATTTCAATAAAATATCTGTACTTTAATAATAAACATATAGTTCATAATCATGCATTAAGGAAATAACATTGTTTTGGCCACATCTTTAGTTTGAACTGTGAGCTTCTGAATAAATAAATTTTGTGGAATCCCAATTTATTTAATGAACATTTTAGTAGCTACTCATTAAACCCATAATCCTAACTGATGTTATTATTAATAATTCCACTTTTCAGTAAAAATAGCCAAGCTAAATCAGTTATACACATAGTAGATTATATTCACATATTGGTACATTCTTACCAGTATAGTTATGATTATAGGTATCCCCATTCAGAATTTCATTCACAAAAACTACAAAACTTGCCACAATTTCAATGTCTTTGTAAATAACACTTAAAAATAATAAATATTGAGGATTACCTTGGTAGTTCAATTTGTTAAGTGTTCAATTTTGTCTCAGGTCATGATCTCATGGTTCGTGAGTATCAGCCTTGCATTGGGCTCTGCACTGACAGTGTGGAGCCTGCCTGGGATTCTCTCTCTCTCTCTCTCTCTCTCTCTCTCTCTCTCTCCCTGTCCCTCTCTCTCAAAATAAATAAATAAATTTAAAAAATAATAGCTATTGAGATTAAAATTATAATATAAATTGACATCTTTCACATAGACATTGTCTATCACTTTTGTTTTTCTTATAATGCACCTTCTCTAGGCAAGTTGATCAAAAGCTTAAAATGGATAAATTGCCTGATAATATGTGGTCTTAATACAATATTCTAAGAAATATATTAAGTTTAAAAAAGAAAACATTTTCTTTTTCCCTCTATTAAATGCCAAAACTATTGGTAAAATATTTGCTATATTTTTCAATATAGGATTTTATGAAAAACAGATTCTACAGAGTATTAACAAAATATTAAGTTTTTATATAGGATACAAGTATACATAAATAATGTTTGGATTCTATATATTTAGCCAAACACCATGTCAATTATTCAACAATATGTTCAGAATATCATGTATTCATCATTATAACTTATTCTAATTTTATCATTTATAATACTGTCTATATCTATACATTGAATATAAAATATACACAAGTGTGTGTGTGTGTATATATATATATATATATATATATATACACACACACACACATACACACACACACACACACACACACACACACATTTTGGGCTACTACCAATGAAAACCAAACTTTAAAGTATTTTTTATTGCTGTGCACATGTGGTTGATTTGTTTTAAAAAAGTGTTGCTTAGTCTTTCAAAAAATAAATTAGCCTCTGCAGATGTTACAATGATACACCAGCAACTCAAATAATAAATTGAAGCTTCAAAAACATGTATTTATGCACAAAAGTAATTACATTAATTGATCTAAATGCCAAAGGTATCATCTGTCTTTGCTTTTATTTAAGTATGAACTCAAAATCATTTTTCTTATGAGCCAGAATAAATATGTGAACTATCGTTAATGTCCCAAAAGTATTCTTGTAGTACTAATTAAAAAATTTAATGGCTCCAAAACCAAATGGTTAAGATAAAAACTACATCACCTGTGAAGCTTAGACTAAAAATATGAAGTGAGAAATTATAAAGGAAAATTATGGATAATAAGATTTTTCCTCAAATTTTCATAGCATTTATTTGATTTTTTAAAAGTTTGAATAATATCCTTTATTATCTACTTCTTATTTCATGCTCACAAAAATTAGTAAGGGATATACTTTAAGAATATAATGCAATGAATATATTTTTATAAGTGTATAGCATTTTAATGGGTATGTAAAAACCTGGTATGTTTGTTATAAAGTATTGTTATTAATATTTACCAAAAGCATATTATGTGCTAGACATGCTTCTAAGCCCTTTGCATACTAAATGCATTGAAAATTAAATTAATTTAATTCTCAAAACAACCCAATGAATTAGGCACTATTTTTATCCAATTTTGCAATTTAGGAAACTAAGAAAGATATAAATAAATGTAAGTTTATTCTGAATATTTTGGAATAATGTTTGTGTGGTCAGGTTTCTGACCATGTGTACAAGTATGACTGAAAAAAACTGTGTGCTGACAATCGTCATTCTTTCTCTCATGGTTTCATAAAGACCATCATCTTCTGGTTTATAGCTAAAAGTAATATTTCTAACTAAGATGACATTTGTAAATTCCTGGCTGTGGCTCAATTTTTTCATTTATAAAAACATAACATTTGATCAAAATTATGACATGTTTTCTGATGTTTTAAATTAAAATCTCCATAGTCTTATTACCCAGAAATCCATCTTATGTGCTACCATCATGTTAGCACTGTTATCTAATCATAAACTGATCTCTCATTGCATCTTTTTGGCAACAATAACTTTGTATTAGTAGACTGTCCAATTTCTTGGATGCTGCAATTGGTGACTACAGAATTTAATGAAATATTCATATCATGGGCAACATTAGTGACATTGATGAAATGTCTAAAAAATTTGGATGTAAGAGTAACATAGTTACTCTACTCATATAGAAACATTAATATAATTACTCATTAGATTATGTTAGTTACATATTACCAAATTGTTAACTGGTTATCTTGTGATAACTATAATATTTTTCCTTTGGAATGATGTTCATGAATAATAGTTCATATTAATATATGCATTTTGTCATGTAACAAAGTGTTCTTCTATTCTCAGGTTTTGAAGATTTTTCTTAAATCAGGAATGGTGTTAAATATTACCCATACTTATTATTAACATGACTAGATTTTCAAATTTTATTCTATTGTTAAGATTTTTAACATTAATAATTGTCCTAATGTTAAATTATTTTTAAATCTCAAGAGTACACAAATAATTTTAAGTAACTTGCTTAATTTTTAAGTTACTTACTTAGTTTTGATAAATGCCCCATGGTTATTAAATATTCACATTAGAGAAAGCTGAGTGATAGTATTTGAGAACTCTCTAAACTATCTTTGCAACTCCTCTGTAAATCTAAAATTATTTAATAATTTTTAAAAATATCCCTGCTCATTATAAGATAAGAATCAAAGAACTCTTAATCAATTAATTAGTTCTATGGCCATTATAATTCTTGGTCCATGATAACATGCTTTTAAACCCATCTATTCAATCAATAACAATTCACTTCAGTGAATCCACTTCCGAAAGCTATCCAGTCACTATCTACCTCATTTTTTGACCTCAGGTTTTCAGTGAATTTACTCTAGTGGACATTATTCTAAAGATGATGTAATCAAACACACATCTCTACCCAACATACAGTACAAACTATTACATGCCACATTCTCAAGACTGATGTCAAGTCACTTTAACCTCTATAACCAACACCACCTTAAAGCCAAAGGCTTTTTAAATACTTCATAAAAGATCAGAATGCTTTGCTAAAAGACGCCATGCCTGACCAGCACCATAGCACTCCCTTATTTAAGAAAGTAATACATTAAAGCTTTTTGTTTATAGATACTAAGTGGTGCTTTCAAAATATGACAAAGTCATTTATTCTTTCAATACAATTCACCCGGCCCTCATAATGAGTAATAGGAGAAGGTATAAAACTCCTACATTGCCATTCTCTCGTTTTTTGAGGTCACAGAGTCTCCTATCTCTGTTGACCCAAGAGAACCTATCTCTTAGAGCCAGAAGTAGACTATTCCAATAGACTACAAAAGTAGGCTATTCCAATAGGCTGCAAACAATAATTAGTCCAAATGCAGGGAATTTGTTCTAAATTGGGTCAATTGGAGGCCTTAACTGAATATTTTTAGAATTGTTTTGTTTATACAAGTTTAATAAAACTGTAGAATCTTCTTCTAATTATATCTCATCTGGGAACCATGCTGTTCATATATATCTCCCACCTCTATGTGCACTGACACCCAATGAAACCTGTATGTCTTCAGTCACATGTTCTTCCAAAACGTATGTTCAAATACTCAGAATTTGAACAGTTTATGTTACGCTAACAGCAACACAAACAATCCTTTCAGCTAGATCTTCTAACTAGTTTAAATTATCACAGAAAACATCATATACAAATGTAGACCCCTCTGACTCAAACTTTCTATTAAAAACTAATGGGGGTTAAACAGGTTACGGCGATTAAGGAGGACACTTGTGATGAACACAGGGTGATGTATGGAAGTGTTGAATCACTAAATTCTATAGCTGAAACTAATATTTCACTGTATGTTAACTAACTGGATTTTAAATGAAAACCTTTATAGAAAGAAAAAAAAACTAACAGGAAAAAAATTGAAGAGCAATTTAGAAGGATATGATGAATACACTTTTAAAAATAGCTACAATATATAAAGGAAAGTATATATTATAATAGAAATATTTTCCAAACTACAAAATACCAATGGGAGTTCCCTTTCACCCTTTGTTACATGTTTCTTCTGTTTGCAATTTCTAATCATAGTTGTAGTTTTAAGAGAATAATGACAGTGGATTATTAGGAGTTGCAGTTATTTTGTTAAGGAATCTAGTAGGAGAGAACACCAATCACTTGGAGGTAGTACTATCCATAATCAGAAACTTTAATTTAAGAATATGTTATTCACTCAGAACATTTCCAGAGGTCCTGTGGATATATGGAGATTTTGTATATGAATATGCACAATCTTATAACAGTTTAGTAATTTATTTTGGTAAGTAAACACAGCATTTCTTGTATACAAATCAGCTACTGAATTGGAATGATAAGATCCAGAGTTAAGTATTTCTGAAGCTGTCTATATAAAAACAATTTTCAAAATATAAGTTTAAATTGTCTTATTGGTCTTAGACAATTAAATTGTCTTAAATTGTCTTATTCCTACCTCAAGTAGAGTGTTTTACAATGAAATTTTGCTGTAACTTACATGAATTCATAATTCAAAATATAGTGGTGTCATATATTATGTATAATTTACGGGTGTGAATTCCCAGGGAGGTTACTGAGGATTGCAAGGTCTAGAACACCCATCCATTCAACTATGCAAAAAACGTTAATTGTAGATATCATAATAAATAAATGTCTTTCTTTGGGCTTATACTCTGGTTGAGTGGGAAAAACAACAATCAAGATAGATAAGAAAATGTACAGAAATGTGTGATAAGTGGTATGGAGAAAAATAAAGCCAGAAATGTAACAACAAATGTGGGTTAGAAATTGCAGCTTTGGTAGATGTGTGTGTGTATGTATGTGTCTGTGTGTGCATACACATGTGTGTTTATGTAATGCTTTCTTTTTAGAGTAAGTAGTGCTTCTTGAATCTCTAGATTGAATCTTCTCATACTTTTGGGAAAGCCTTGTGCTAATCTTGTCCATATCCTTGCTTCTCTCACTCTTGTATGCCAGCTGTGATTACATTAATGGTTTCTACATTTCCTTTTTGTCTTTTATCTTCTTTCCTTTTCTATGTTAGTAAATCTGTATTTTTCTTTCAAAAAATTTCCTCTGAGGAACAACATCAAAGTTTTTGTTGCATTTGGCTACCCTGAAATACAGCCAGATCAACACTAAACCATCCTGCACACCTAGAAAACTAATTTGAGGATTAACACAACAATCTTCACAACCCGAACCAGAGAACTTGGCAGGTACGTGGCGCAGAGAAGTGAACTGCTTGAGAGAGAAGACATGGAGGGCAAGGAGTTATTTGTGCTTGTGGAGAGAGGATGGAGATGGGGGGAAAGTTCGGGAAAAACACCCCCCCCCCAAAGCAGCTGGAGAGAAAGCAGAAAAGCAGAAAACAGCTTCAGGGACTGAACTCAAAAGGGAGAAAGGATAAAGGAGAGGGTTTAAGTTCCATTAAGATTCTATACACAGGGGGAGCGCAGAGTCTGAAACTCCGCAGCTCAATACTTAGTGGTGCTCTGGTAGGAAGGGGTAATCCCCAGGAGCAGAGTGAAGTCCGGGGATCTTTGGGTCACACAGGGAGAGGCAGTTCCCCTGCTGGGAGGCCATTTGGTAGAGGCTGTGTGACCACCCCGCAGGCAAAGGTCCCAGCAGACCCCAGAAAACAACCACATTCACTGGTGCTAGAATAAATACATTAAGGGTGAAGCCTGGTGCCAGATGTGTGCTGCAATTTTCTATAATCCCTGAAATGCTGCTGCCACACGATCGCATGAACTTTTTCTGGGGCAGTCTGGCACCTAGACACAGTCTCTGGGCATCAGCAGCAGCACAGTCCAGCAAACGTTCCTGGGTGCAGCCAGCATCCAGCCATTGCTCGGTGAGACCTTCATGCAGAGGGTCAGACATTTTTATTAAATATTTTTATTAAAATATATATTTTTGTACCATATTTTTTACTTTTTTGTAAATTTTTCAAATTTCATTTTACTTCCATCATTTCATTTCAATTTTATTTTATTCATTTTTTTTCAAATTTTCAAACGTTTTCCTTTTTTTTCTCTTTTCTTATCTTTCCCTTTTTTCTCTAATCTATCATGCTCCTTTCAACAACCAGACCAAAACACACCTAGGATCTAGCACCATTTACTTGATTTGTGTGTGTGTGTGTGTGTGTGTGTGTGTGTGTGTTGTTTTTAATTTTTTAATTTTTTAATATTAATTTTTTTACCTTCTTAATTCTTTTTCTTCCTTCAAAATGACAAAACGAAGGAATTCACCCCAAAAGAAAGAGCAGGAAAAACTACAGCCAGGGACATAATCAACACAGATACAAGCAAGATGTCTGAATGAGAATTTAGAATCATGATAATAAGAATACTAGCTGAGGTCGAAAATAGATTAGAATCCCTTTCTGCAGAGATAAAAGAAGTAAAATCTAGTAAGATTGAAATGAAAAATGTTGTAACTGAGCTGCAATCTCGAATAGATGCCAGAGAAGCAAGGATGGATGAGGCAGATCAGTGAATCCGTGATATAGAGGAAAAACCTATGGAGAATAATGAAGAATAATAAATAATGAAAAAGAAAGAGGGAGACGAAGGCAAAAGAGCATGATTTAACAATTAGAGAAATTAATGACTCATTAAAAAGGAGCAACATCAGAATCATATGAGTCCCAAAAGATGAAGAGAGAGAAAAAGTGGTAGAAGGGTTGTGTGAGCAAATCATAGCGGAAAAATTTCCTAACCTGAGGAAAGACACAGACATCAAAATCCAGGAAGCACAGAGGACTCCCATTAGATTCAACAAAAACTGACCATCAACAAGGCATCTCATAGTCAAATTCACAAAATATGAAGGCAAGGAGAGAATCATGAAAGCAGCAAGGGAAAAAAAGTCCCTAACCTACAAGGGAAGACAGATCAGGTTTGCAGCAGACCTATCCACAGACTTGGCAGGCCAGAAAGGAGTGGCAGAATATATTCAATGTGCTGAACAAGAAGAATATGCAGCCAGGAATTCCTTATCCAGCAAGGCTGTCATTCAAAATAGAATGAGAGAGAAAAAGTTTCCCAGAAAAACAAAAATTAAAGGAGTTTGTGACCACTAAACCAGCCCTGCAAGAAATGTTAAGGGGGGACTTTCTGAGGGGAGAAAAAATGAATAAAAAAAGACCAAAGGAACAAAGACTATAAAGAACCAGAGAACACCACCAGAAACTCCAACTCGAGAGGCAACATAATGGCAATAAATTCATATCTTTCAGTACTCACTCCAAATATCAATGGACTAAATGTTCCAATCAAAAGACATAGGGTAACAGAGTGGATAAGAAAACAAAATCCATCTATATGATATTTACAAGAGACCCACTTTAGACCTAAAGACACCTTCAGATTGAAAGTAAGGGGATGGAGAACCATCTATCATGCTAATGGTCAACAAAGGAAAGCCAGAGTAGCCATGCTTATTTATATCAAACAATCTAGACTTTAAAATAAAGACTGTAACAAGAGATGAAGAAGGGCATTATATCATAATCAAGGGGTCTATCCACCAAGAAGACCTAACAATTGTAAACAATTATGCTCCAAATGTGAAAGCACCCAAATATTTAAATCAATTAATCATAAACATAAAGAAACTCATTGATAATAATATCATAATAGTAGGGGACTTCAACACCCCACTTACAGTAATGGACAGATCATCTAAACAGAAAATCAACAAGGAAACAATAGCTTTGAATACACCCTGGACCGGATGGACCTCACAGATATATTCAGAACATTTCATGTCTTCTCCAGGGCACATGGAATGTACTCCAGAATAGATTACATATGGGGCCACAAATCAGCTTTCAACAAGTACAATAAAGGACAAAAGATCAATATCATACCGTGCATATTTTCAGATCACAGTGCAATGAAATTCGAAATCAACCACAAGAAAAAATTTTGGAAAGATAACAAATACTTGAAAACTAAAGAACATCCTACTAAAGAATGAATGGGCTAACCAAGAAATCAAAGAGGAAATTAAAAAGTACATGGAAGCCAATGAAAATGATAACACCACAGCCTAGAACCTCTAGGATGCAGCAAAGGTAGTCATAAGAGGGAAGTATATAGCAATCCAGGCCTTCTTGAAGAAGGAAGAAAGGTCTCAGATACACAAACTAACCTTACACCTTAAAGAGCTGGAAAAACAACATCAAATAAAACCCAAAACCAGCAGCAGACAGGAAATAATAAAGATTAGAACAGAAATCAATGCTATCGAAACCAAAACCAAAACAAAAACAAAAAACCAAAAACACCACAGTAGATCAATGAAACCAGAAGCTGTTCCTTTGAAACAATTAACAAAATTGATAAACCCCTAGCCAGTTTGATTAGAAAAAAGAGGAAAGGACCCAAATAAATAAAATCAAGAATGAAAGAAGAGAGATCACAACTAACAAAGCAGAAATACAAACAATAATAAGAGCAATTGTTTGTTTGTAAATATAAACAATAATATTATGAGCAATTTATATGCCATAAAATAGGCAATCTGGAAGAAATGGACAAACTCCTAGAAACATATAAACTACCAAAACTGAAAAAGGAAGAAACAGAAAATTTGAACAGACTCAGAACCGGTAAAGAAATCAAATTAGTAATCAGAAATCTCCCAAAAAACAAGAGTCCAGGGCCAGATGGGTTTCCAAGGGAATTCTACCAAACAGTTAACGAAGAGTTAACACCTGTTCTCTGGAAGCTGTTACAAAAAACAGAAATGGGAGGAAAACTTCCAAACTCTTTCTATGAAGTCAGCATTACCTTGATCCCAAAACCAGACAAAAACCCCACTAAAAAGGACAACTATAGACCAGTTTCCCTGATGAACATGGATGCAAAAATCCTCAACAAGATATTAGCTAATCATATCCAACAATACATTAAACAAAGTTATTCACCAGGGATACAAGGATCATACCTCAAGATCATAAAAGCCATATATTAAAGACCCAACACTAGTATTATCCTCAATGGGGAAAAACTGAGAGCTTTCCCCCAAAGGTCAGGAACAAGACAGGGATGTCCACTCTCACCACTATTATTCAACATAGTATTGGAAGTCTTAGCCTCTGCAATCAGACAACAGAAAGAAATAAAAAGCATCCAAGTTGGCCAGGAGGAGCTCAAACTTCCACTCTTCACAGATAACATGATATTCTATATGGAAAACCCCAAAGGTTCCACCAAAAAAACTGCTAGAACTGATCCATGAATTCAGCAAAGTCACAGGATATAAAAGTAATGCACAGCAATCAGCTGCATTCCTATACACTAACAATGAAGCAACAGAAAAAGAAATCAAGGAATTGATCACATTTACAACTTCACCAAAAACCATAAAATACCTAGGAATAAATCTAACCAAAGAGGTGAACAATCTATACAATGAAAACTAGAAGGCTTATGAAACAAATTGAAGAAGACACAAAAAAATGGAAAAAATATTCAATGCTCTTTAATTAGAAGAACAAATATTGTTACAATGTCAGTACTACCCTAAGAAATCTACATATTCAATTCAATTCCTATCAAAATAACACCACCATTCTTCACAGAGCTAGAAGAAATAATCCTAAAATTTGTATGGACCAGAAAAGACCTCCAGTAGCCAAAGCAATCTTGCTAAAGAAAACCAAAGCTGGAGGCATCACAATCCCAGACTTCAAACTGCATTACAAAACTGTAATCATCAAGAACTATGGTATTAGCACAAAAACAGAGACTCATGTCAATGGAACAGAATAGAGAACCCAGAAATGGACTCACAAAGGTATGGCCAACTAATCTTTGACAAAGCAGAAAGAATATCCAATGGAATAAAAACAGTCTCTTCAGCAAGTGGTGCTGGGAAAACTGGACAGTGACAAGCAGAAAAATGAACCTGGCCCACTTTCTTACACCATACACAAAAATAAACTCAAAATGGATGAAAGACTTGAACATGAGAGTAGAAGCCAACAAAATCCTCTAGGAGAAAGCAGGCAAAAATGTATTTGACGTTGGCTACAGCAACTTTTTACACAACACGTCTCTGGAGGCAAGGGAAACAAAAGCAAAAATGAACTATTGGGACCTCATCAAAATGAAAAACTTCTGCACAGTGAAGGAAACAATTAGCAAAAAAAAAAAAAAAAAAAAAAGGTAACCAACAGAATGGAAAAAGATATTTGCAAATGACAGATCAGATAAAGAGTTAGTATCCAAAGTCTATAAAGAACTTATCAAACTCAACACCCAAAAAACAAATAATCCAGTGAATAAATGGGCAAAAGACATGAATAGACACTTCTCAAAGAAGACATCCAGATGGCCAACGGACACATGAAAAAACGCTCAACATCACTCATCATCAGGGAAATACAAATAAAAGCCACAATGAGATACACCTCTCACCTGTCAGAATGGCTAACATTAACAATGCAGGCAACAACAGATGTTGGTAAGGATGCAGAGAAAGAGGATCTGTTTTGCACTGTTGGTGGGAATGCAAACTGGTGCAGCCACTCTGGAAAACAGTATGGAGGTTCCTCAAAAAATTAAAAATAAAACTACCCGATGACCCAGCAATTGCACTACTAGGTATTTATCCAAGGGATACAGGTGTGCTGTTTCGAAGGGGTATATGCACCCCAATATTTATAGCAGCACTATCAACAATAGCCAAATTATGGAAAGAGCCCAAATGTCCATTGATGGATGAATGGATAAAGAAGGTGTGGTGTGTGTGTGTGTATATATATATATATATATATATATATATATATATACACACCCACAATGGAGTATTACTCAGCAATCAAAAAGAATGAAATCTTGCCATTTGCAGCTATGTGGATAGAACTAGAGGGTATTATGCTAAGTGAAACTAGTAAGTCCTAGAAAGACAAATATCATATGACTTCACTCATATGAGGACTTTAAGATAGAAAACAGATGAACAGTAGGGAAGGGAAGCAAAAATAATATAAAAACAGGAAAGGGGACAAAACATAAGAGACTCAAATATGGAGAACAAGCAGAGGGTTACTGGAGGGGTTGTAGGAGTGGAGATGGGCTAAATGAGTAAAGGGCATTAAGGAATCTACTCCTGATACCATTGTTGCACTATATGCTAACTAACTTGGATGTAAATAAAAAAAATAAAATACATAAAATTAAAAAAATTTCCTCTGACCAGTGTTAAGATCATAATTCTCTATTGGTGCTTCTCCTTTTTCTTTTCTTTTTTTAATGTTTTATTTATTTTTTGAGAGAGACCACAAGCAGGGGAGGAGCAGAGAGAGAGAATCCAAAGTGAGCTCTGTGCTGACAGGCTGACACCAGTGAGCTTATGCGGGGCTTGAACCTACCAATCATGAGACCATTACCTGAGCCAAAGTTGGACGCTCAACTGACTGAGCCACCCAGGAGCCCCTCCTTCTTTCTTTTTCTTAAATGTAATTTAAGTTACTATCAAGAGTTTCAATTCTTTATGTTCCATTTTATTTCTTTAAAGTTAATAGTTCTCATTTGTAAAGCCCAGTTCTTTGTGATAAGCACTGTCTTTTTAAAAATTCTAAATTCTGTTAACGAGTTAACACTTTAATAATCATGGCTTCATTTTTTGTAAGTATACAGAAAACCTGGATAAAAATAAATAAATTAATTTTAAAAATTTGATACAAATTAGAAGATAGATCAACAGGGTTATCTATAAATCAACTTTTGTGGCTGTATGCTTTAAATATTTGGGGGAAAATATTCTGAAAATGTTTATTTCTCCTAGAATAGATGCTCTATTTCTTCAACAGAGTTTGTTTCATGTGTTTAAGGACATACTATAGCTGCCGTGATAGATGGAAAGATAACAAATTATGTTGTGCACTTTGAAACAATAAAAATAATTACTGATTTGTATGAATAGCTAATATAAGTTCCTAAATCCCTACAGTTATTCAGACTTCCATATATTGTATTTAAGTTTTATTTCCCACAAATATTTCACCTGACCTATAATGCAAAATATCCCCTTTGATTCAACCATTTAATATCTTGGTGGCTTCATGGCATGGGCCATGGGACCACTGGCTGATTGATACACTGTGATAACAGTGTTAAGTCCTTTTTTGATACCACATAACACAGGAAAAGATTAGCTATCTAAGATCATATGATTTACAATGAACATACTAGAGATATGCAGAAAATCCATAAAGATAGTTGGTAACAACTATGTTAATATCATATACAATGTGTTTTTTTTCAAGTTTTTATCTAAATTCCAGTTAGTTAATATACAATATAATATTTAGTTTCAGGTGTAGAATTTAGTGATTCAACACTTCCATACAACACTGAAGCTCACCACAAGTGCCCTCCTTTTTTTAAAAAAAAATTTCACGTTTATTCATTTTTGAGAGATGGATAGAGACAGAGCATGAGTGGGGGAGGGGCAGAGAGAGAGAGAGAGACATGGAATCTGAAGGAGGCTCCAGACTGTAAGCTGTCAGCACAGAGCCCAATGCAGGGGCTGGAAACCACTGACCGCAAGAAAATGACCTGAGCTGAAATTGGACACTTAACCGACTGAGCCATCCAGGTGCCCCACAAGTGCCCTCCTTAATGCCCACCACCTATTTTGTGTAATATATATATATATATATATATATATATATACACACACACACACACATATATAGTACAAATGTGCTATATGTACTATATATAGTACATAGGAATATACATATACACACACACACACACACACATATATATATATATATATATATATATTTCTAAAGATATTATTTTTCTAAGTAATCTCTATGCCCAATGTGGGGCTCAAACCACAACCCCAAGATGAAGAGTCATATGGCCTATCAATTGAGTCAGCCAGGGACCCCTCATGGGGCACCTACATGGCTCAGTCAGATAGGCATCTGACTTCAGCTCAGGTCACGATCTCAGTCCGTGAATTTTAGCCCTGTGTGGGGCTCTGTGCTGACAGCTTGGAGCCTGGAGCCTGCTTTGGATTCTGTGTCCCCCTTCTCTCTGCCCCTCCCCACTCATGCTCTGTCTCACTCTGTCTCTCAAATATAAATAAATGTTAAAAAACTTTTTAATTAAACTGCTTATATAGGGAAAGGGAAGGATCTCAGTTCATACAGAAATGATGGAATTGTGTATTTCAGGAAAACAGCAAGTGTGTGTCCATTGATAAGTTAATAAAAGTCAAAAGGATTGAATAGAGAATTATGGTGGAATAGGAAGCGTAGGAGAAAGCTGGGCTTACATCGTCCTGCTGATCGCTTAGATTCTACCCACATCTGCCTAAATAACCCAGAAAACCAGCAGAAGACTAGCAGAACAGACTCTCTGGAGCCAAGTGTAGACAAGAGGCCCATGGAAGATGGTAGGAAGGGCAGAGAGGTGATGCACTCTACACGGACTGGCAGGAAGGAGCCAGGGCGGTTGGAGGGGCAGCCCGCCCCGCAAGGCAGAGCCCCTTGCAAAAGTGGAGTGGCTGGACTCCGTGAGTTCTGACAGCCAGCGGGACTTAACATCTGGAATGTTAAAAATCAACAGCTCTGCTCTTGAAGAGCAGGCAGGGCAAGAGGACACCAGGAGGGAGAGTTGTTGAGCCCTGGAGGACAGAGCTCAGCTCTGCGGGGAACAAAGGCACTGGGAAGCACCATCTCCCTCGCCCATTCCCCAGCCAAAACCCCAAAGGGAACCGGTTCCCATCACTGAACTTGCTTGCATGGCGCAAACACCCAACACCATGCTTCTATGGATCCATCCCTCCAAGGGGCCTGCCTCCCACACGGTGCTGCAGGGCCCCTCCCGCAGAGGACCACCAATGGAAAAGCTAGCTAAGCCTGTCCCTCCTGCCCCTGTACACCTTGTGGATCCACCCCGGCAAATACACCAGATCCTATCAAAGCAGCACCACAAGCCTGGCAGTATGCATGTAGCCCAAACAGGGACCACACCACTCCACAGTCAGTGCTGCCCCTGGGAGAGGAGAAGATAAGGTACACACCATTCTGACTGTGGCCCCAGTGGTGGGCTTGGGGCAGACATCTGGTCTGACTGTGGTTCCGCCCACCAACACAAGTTACTCCAGGCAGCACAGGGGAAGTGCCGCAGTTTGGAGCCACCGCAGGGACTACCCAAAACGACAAAGCGGAGAATTCTCCTCAAAAGAAACTCCAGGAAGTAGCGACAGCTAATGAATTGATCAAAACTGATTTAAGCAATATGATGGGACAACAATTTAGAATAATAGTCATAAAATTAATCGCTGGGCTTGAAAAAAGCACAGAGGACAGCAGAGAATCTATTGCTACAGAGATCAAGGGACTAAGAAATAGTCATGAGGAGCTAAAAAATGCTATAAATGAGGTGCAAAATAAAATCGAGGTGACCACAGCATAGATTGAAGATGTAGAGGAAGGATACATGAATTAGAAGATAAAAATTATGGAAAAAGAGGAAGCTGAGAAAAAGAGAGATAAAAAAAATCCAGGAGCATGAGGGGAGAATTAGAGAACTAAGTGATGCAATCAAAGGGAAAAATATCCGTATAATATGAATTCCAGAAGAGGAAGAGAGAGAGAAAGGGGCTGAAGGTGTACTTGAACAAATCATAGCCGAGAACTTCCCTGATCTGGGGAAGGAAAAAAGCATTGAAATCCAAGAGGCACAGAGAACTCCCTTCAGACATAACTTGAATCAATCTTCTGCATGACATATCATAGTGAAACTGGCAAAATACAAGGATAAAGACAAAATTCTGAAAGCAGATAGGGATAAACACACTCTAACATATAAAGGGAAACACATAAGAGTAGTGGAAGACCTATCTACTGAAACTTGGCGGGCCAGAAAGGAATGGCAGGAAATCACCAACATGATGAACAGAAAAAAATATGCAGCCGAGAATCCTTTATCCAGCAAGTCTGTCATTCAGAATAGAAGGAGACATAAAGGTCTCCCCAAACAAACAAAAACTGAAGGAATTCATCATCACTAAACCAGCCCTACAAGAGATCCTAAGGGGGATTCTGTGAGTGAAATGTTGCAAGGACCACAAAGTACCAGAGACATCACTACAAGCATGAAACTTACAGACATCACAATGATTCTAAACCCATAACTTTATATAATAACACTGAATGTAAATGGACTAAATGCTCCAAACAAAAGACATAGGGTATCAGAATGGATAAAAAACAAGACCCATCTATTTGCTGTCTACAAGAGAATCATTTTAGACCTGAGGACACCTACAGATTGAAAGTGAGTGGATGGAGAACTATCTATCATGCTACCGAAAGTCAAAAGAAAGCTGGAGTAACCATACCTATATCAGACAAACTAGAATTTAAATTAAAGGCTATAACAAGAGATGAAGAAGGGCATTATATAATAATTACAGGGTCTATCCATCAGGAATAGCTAACACTTATAAATGTCTATGCACCGAATACAGAAGCCTCCAAATATATAAAACAATTAATCACAAACATAAGCAACCTTATTGATAAGAATGTGGTCATTGCAGGGGACTTTAATATCCCACTTACAACGATGAATAGACCATCTAGACACAGGATCAGTAAAGAAACAAGGGCCCTGAATAATACATTGGATCAGATGGACTTGACAGATATATTTAGAATTCTGCATCCCAAGGAACAGAATATACTTTCTTCTCAAGTGCACATGGAACATTCTTCAAGATAGATCACATACTGGGTCACAAAACAGCCCTTCATAAATAGACAAGAATTGATCATACCATGCACACTTTCAGACCACAATGCTATGAAACTTGAAATCAACCACAGGAAAAAGTCTGGAAAACCTCCAGAAGCATGAAGGTGAAAGAAGACCCTACTAAAGAATGAATGGGTCAACCAGGCAATTGGAGAAGAAATTTAAAAATATATGGAAACAAATGAAAATGAAAATGCAACAATCCAAATGCTTTGGGATACAGCGAAGGCAGTCCTGAGAGGAAAATACATTGCAATCCAGGCCTATCTCAAGAAACAAGAAAAATCCCAAATACAAAATCTAACAGCACACCTAAAGGAAATAGAAGCAGAACAGCAAAGACACCTCAAACCCAGCAGAAGAAGAGAAATAAAATAAAGATCAGAGCAGAAATAAAAAAATATAGAATCTAAAAAAAACTGTACAGCAGATCAATGAAACCAAGAGTTGGTTTTTTGAAAACATAAACAAAATTGATAAACCTCTAGCCAGGCTTCTCAAAAAGAAAAGGGAGATGACCCAAATAGATAAAATCATGAATGAAAATGGAATTATTACAACCAATCCCTCAGAAATACAAGCAATTATCAGGGGATACTATGAAAAATTATATGCCAACAAACTGGACAACCTGGAAGAAATGGACAAATTCCTAAGCATCCACACACTTCCAAAACTCAAACAGGAAGAAATAGAAAAGTTGAACAGATCCATAACCAGCAGAGAAATTGAATCGGTTATCAAAAATCTCCCAACAAATAAGAGTCCAGGACCAGATGGCTTCCCTGGGGAATTCTACCAGACATTTAGGGCAGAGATAATACCTATCCTTCTCAAGTTGTTCCAAAAAAATAGAAAGGGAAGAAAACTTCCAGACTCATTCTATGAAGACAGCATTACTTTGATTCCTAAACCAGACAGAGACCCAGCAAAAATAGAGAACTACAGGCCAATATCCATGATAAATATGAATGCAAAAATTCTCAATAAGATACTAGCAAATCGAATTCAACAGCATATAAAAAGAATTATTCACCATGATCAAGTGGGATTCATTCCTGGGATGCAGGGCTGGTTCAACATTCGCAAATCAATCAATGTGATACATCACATTAGTAAAAGAAAAGATAAGAACCATATGATCCTGTCAAGAGATGCAGAAAAACCACATGACAAAAATCAGCATCCTTTCTTAATAAAAACCCTTGAGAAAGTCGGGATAGAAGGAAAATACTTAGACACCATAAAAGCCATTTACGAAAAGTCCACAGCTAATATCATCCTCAATGGGGAAAAACTGAGAGCTTTCCCCCTGACATCAGGAACATGACAGGGATGTCAACTCTCACCACTGTTGTTTAACATAGTGTTGGAAGTTCTAGTATCAGCAATCAGACAACAAAAGGAAATCAAAGGCATCAAAATTGGCAAAGATGAAGTCAAGCTTTCACTTTTTGCAGATGACATGATATTATACATGGAAAACCCAACAGACTCCACCAAAAGTCTGCTCGAACTGATACATGAATTCAGCAAACTCACAGGATACAAAATTAATGTACAGAAATCAGTTACATTCTTATACACTAATGAAGCAACAGAAAGACAAATAAAGAAACTGATCCCATTCACAATTGCACCAAGAAGCATAAAATACCTAGGAATAAACCTAACCAAAGATGTAAAAGATCTGTATGCTGAAAACTATAGAAAGCTTATGAAGGAAATTGAAGAAGATACAAAGAAATGGAAAAATATTCCATGCTCATGGATTGGAAGAATAAATATTGTCAAAATGTCAATACTACCCAAAGCTATCTACACATTCAATGCAATCCCAATCAAAACTGCACCAACATTCTTCTCGAAACTAGAACAAGCAATCCTAAATTTTGTATGGAACCACAAAAGACCCCGAATAGCCAAAGTAATTTTGAAGAAGAAGACCAAAGTGGGAGGCATCACAATCCCAGATTTTAGCCTCTACTACAAAGCTGTAAACATCAAGACAGCATGGTATTGGCACAAAAACAGACACATACACCAATGGAATAGAAATGAGACTCCAGAATTGGAACCACAAAAGTATGGCCAACTAATCTTTGACAAAGCAGGACAGAATATCCAATGGAAAAAGGACAGTCTCTTTAACAAATGGTGTGGAGAACTGGACAGCAACATGCAGAAGGATGAAACTAGACCACTTTCTTACACCATTCACAAAAACAAACTGAAAATGGATAAAGGACCTGAATGTGAGACAGAAAACCATCAAAACCCTAGAGGAGAAAGCAGGGAAAAACCTCTCTGACCTCAGCTGCAGCAATTTCTTACTTGATACATATCCAAAGGCAAGGGAATTAAAAGCAAAAATGAACTATTGGGATCTCATGAAGATAAAAAGCACTGCAAAGGAAGCAACCAACAAAACTAAAAGGCAACAGATGGAATGGGAAAAGATACTTGCAAATGGCATATCAGACAAAGGGCTAGTATCCAAAATCTATAAAGAACTCACCAAACTCCACACCCAGAAAACAATCCAGTGAAGAAATGGGCAGAAGACATGAATAGACACTTCTCTAAAGAAGACATCCAGATGGCCAACAGGCACATGAAAAGATGCTCAATGTCACCCCTCATCAGGGAAATACAAATCAAAACCACACTCAGATACCACCTCACACCAGTCTAAATCGGGAGACTATAAATGCTGGAGAAGATGTGGAGAACCGGGAACCCTCTTGCACTGTTGGTGGGAATGCAAATTGGTGCAGCCACTCTGGAAAGCAGTGTGGAGGTTCCTCAGAAAATTAAAAATAGACCTACCCTATGACCCAGCAATAGCACTGCTAGAAATTTACCCAAGGGATACAGGAGTACTGATGCATAGGGGCACTTGTACCCCAATGTTTATAGCAGCACTCTCAACAATAGCCAAATTATGGAAAGAGCTTAAATGTCCATCAACTGATGAATGGATAAAAAAATTTTGGTTTATATACACAGTGGAATACTATTTGGCAATGAGAAAGAATGAAATATGTCCTTTTATAGCAACATGGATGGAACTGGAGAGTGTTATGCTAAGTAAAATAAGTCATATGGAGAAAGACCGATACCATATGTTTTCACTCTTATGTGGATCCTGAGAAACTTAACAGAAGACCATGGGAGGGGGGGGAGGAAAAAAAAAAAGTTATAGAGGGAGGGAGCCAAACCATCAGAGACTCTTAAAAACTAGAATAAACTGAGGGTTGATGGGGGGTGGGTGATGGACATTGAGGAGGGCACCTGTTGGGATGAGTACTGGGTGTTGTACGGAAACCAATTTGACAAAAAATTTCATATTAAAAATTTAAAAAGTCAAAAGGATCAATTTACGCATAAATTTAGCATTTAAACCCATCCTATTACTACCTGTTTCCATTCCTGATTTTTCAAGTTTGAAAATGTAATTTCAAAAGGTGTGCTGACATGCTAAGGTTGCACAACTACTTCGTAGCAAGGGAAGGAATACAACTCTGGACTATCAATTCCCAATTGAATGTGCTTTCCACTAGAATGCAGTTCTGCCCTTTGCCATCATATGATATGAATGAGATGAGATGAAATGAGATGAGATGATATAACTAAAATAAAGTAATACAGTATAATAAATTAATATATCACCCTGCTTTTGTAAATCAATTTTATTTACCCTTTCTATGAAAATTTTGCCTATCTCTGATTTAGAGTGAAGGAAATGGTTGTTTAGTTGCCAGCTCATCCAGACTAATACTTTTTCAAATAAAAAAAAGTATTAGAAAGCAACCATGCATTTAGATGACATATCAGTGTCAAAGAGCTCTTATGTTTATAAATGTTTAAGTTCAATCTGTGTACTTATCTTCAAGTAAAATGGATCCAAACATTTCTTGGATCACACAGGTTCTCTGGATACACTCTGAGTAGCATGAGTATAGAGGTGAAAAAAAAAAATATATATATATATTACCTCCATAAAAAAACTGCCTAGGTTTAAATCTTAAATCACAGCTCTACAATGTACTACTATTTATTTTGTCAAGGTATTTATATCTTTGTTTCTTATGCTCCATATGTGAAAAGTGAGTAGAGTCATAATAATAGTGAAATAATATTTCTTATCTCATGGAATTCTTGCAAGCATCACATTAGTTAAAATATAAAGCACTTAGAACCTGCCTAGAATGTATTTTTAGCATTAAAGTGCTAGCTATTATTACTATTTCTTAATATCTGAAGCAGTCATAAAACCAAAATATAGCTCAACTACTTACTCACTTAAATGTTAATTATTGTTTACTCCAGAGCAAAGGAAATAGAGTGTACCTCTGGGTAATTTTGGTCATGAATGAATCTAAGATTTGCATAGAGAAATCCAATTAAAAATAATTATTTTACCTCCTTTGGTAACAACTGAAACATTTTTTTTAAATTAAGACTTTATTTCCATAGAGCAGTTTTAGGTTCTTAGCAAAGTTGAGGGAAAAGTACAGAGATTTCCTATGCACGCCCTGTCCCCACACATGCATAGCTCTTCCCCCATTACCAACATTTCCCACCAGAGTGGCAGATTTGTTACAACTAATGAACCTACACTGACGCATTGTAATAACCCAAAATTCAGAGTTTACATTACAGTTCACTCTTGGTGGTGGTGTATATTCTGTGGGTTTGGACAAATGGATAATGACATGGATCCATCACTATAGTATCATACAGAGTATTTTCACAGCCCTAAAAATCGTCAGTGCTTTATCTCTTTTTCTGTCCCTTTCTCAAGGTCTGGTAACCACTGAGCTTTTTACTGTCTCCATAGTTTTGTCTTTTCCAGAATATTACAAAGTTAGAATTATACAGTTGGTATCCTTTTCAGAACAGTTTCTTTCACTTAGAAATATATATATATATATATGTATATATACATATACATATACATATATATATATTTCAGGTTTCTCATGTCTTCTCTTGGCTTGATAGCTCATTTCATTTTCACACTGAATAATATTGAAACATTTTTTAAAGGACTATGCCCTCTGAATGGAAGCCAAATTTTAAAAGGCCGATTTAAGAAACAACAGGAAGGGAATGTTTTTTGAGCAAGATTGAACAAGACCTCTTAGCTAGGAGCTACAGCAACTTTTTGTTTAACAAACACCTTCTTATTCAGCTACTTTCTTTTGAACTCTCATTTGCAATATACCACAATATATTATGCCCTTTGTTTATAACTGAGCTTCAGTTTACAGTACCCAGAGGCCATGATGCAGGTTGCTTGTTCTCAGCCTCATCTGCCTTTCTTTCAGGATTGTTTACTTCTTCTTTCAAAATCTCAGGTCTATAAAGAATTTGGAAGCCCTTCATAGAGGACAAACAATAATTTTTAAACATGAACTATTTGATGTGTTTGTATTCAATAGATGAAAAGATACAATCATAAAGGTTGTTTTTTAGAAACGTGTAACATTTATCCAAACCAAAATCTAATTAATGTATTGTGATAAGATCATAAAATTATCAATAAATTATTTTCTCACCTCTGACCATAATTTATCCATTTAGGTCTCATCTCAGATATCTCATTTTCTATGAAATAGCTACCAATTTTTATAATCAATGATTAATCCTCATTCTTTTTATTGCTAGAATACCCAATTTGTACATTATAGGGCACAAAGTTGTCTGCTTTATACTATAGCTATTTTGTTCTTTCAATTTATATTGTGAGATCTGTGAGGCTAGACTTATATCTTATTGATACTAATAACTTTTCAAATTTAGTGTTCTTTTGCTTTTAAAATTTAGCCACCTAATAGTAAGTTAGACAAGTCCATACTGGCATGCAATCGTAGAGCAAGAGGTCACAAATTACTGAGGTTTCCAGGCAGGAAAAACTGGTGAGTCATTAATAATTACACAGACATTGATCATATTATAACTATTAAAGCTCACTTCCCCTCAAAAGCAACACAAATAATATAAAAAATAAGCTCGATGAGAATAGCTTGCTTACTAACATGCAATATTTATATAGTGATTACATATTGTAATCTTACTTAATTTTCATACAACACAGGGGAGTAGTATCATCCTCACTTTATAGATGAAAGAAGATATATTTGAATTTGTCATGTTGTGAACAATAGACTTAAACCTTAAGTCCTGGCTTTTAACTTTCTGTATAGGTTCCTTTTATCTACATGAGAGTTTATGTTATGATTTAAGTATTGGTTTCTTATGTATCTTCAGGATGGGTACATTATAAATTTCCACGAACAAATAAGTCCACTTTTCTTACTTAAATTTTAATATTCTTCCAATGGGAACTGTAGCTGGCACTGGTTTAAAATACGATACCCAAGTGATATCTGGTCAAGAACACTTAGATCCCCACAAAATGATTTATTTCCCCTGTTTCTAGATAACAAAATTTCACTTCCAATCTAAACCTGACCAACAACACACTGAATGTAGAAGGAAAGGAAAACAGAACTAATTAAATAATAATTGATGGCTAAGTTGTTTGATTCTTCATGAATATGATTAAATAGGGTGTACTAGTAGGCAGACTCTTAACTCAGAATATCTATCTTTGATGTGAAGTACATCTAAAGGATTCTCATGTAAGAGTTGTATGAAAGAGGGCTAACCACCATTCAATCTATTCCCAACAGTTACCTGCTAGTCTGAGTGCTTCCGTACCATTATAAAAATCTGCCAAGCATTCAAAACCAATTACACACAGGATGTCAAGTGTTGTCATTCCAGCTGTCCTTTCACTCCTCAGGGGCTCCCACTGTCCGTTTTCAGTTAGAAACATATCCTACCATCTTAAGGTTTTTGCCAAGATAAGCATTACTATTTTTATGTCTATCTCTTAAACAAAAATAAATGTGATTGTCTTGAATAAACAATAATTACCATAGGTTACAGATGATTTTCCTGGTCACTACATTCTACAGATTTCTATTATCAAGAAAAAAAATATCAATCTCTGTGGGTGATTTTCCACAGAATTTTAGGTCTGTTACTGAACAACTTTACTATATCATCCGAGAATGTTACCAACATGTCTTAACCAATCTAAGAGATAAAAATGTGGAAGCTAGTAATTAGAATGAATATATTACCAATAATATTCTAGAATCATTTCCTAAAATTGTTGGTGTATGTGCATCATTTAAAAATTTTCAAATATTTTAGATTAACAACTTTTAATGGATTCAGCAAAATTGTAATCATGTTAATCAATAACAACACCAATCAAGTACCTACTTTGCACTAAGAAGTTTTAAGATCTTTGAAGCCTAGAAAGAGGTAATGTTTTGAAAATATTGGAAGACAATGAATAAATATTGCAATAAAAAGTATTAAATTCTATGTCATAAAATGTTTTTATGGGGATAAAATAATAACAGAACTATAAATCATATGTTCTGACTTCAGTGGATTTCTACTCTCAATAATTAAATTTAGAAGGAAGGAATTTATAATAACAAAATGAGTGATACAAAATTTAGAAGGAAGTATTGTCATTTAAAAATAAAATGGGACACCTGGATGGCTCAGTCAGTTGAGTGTCCAACTTCTGGTTTCAACTCAGGTCATGATTGGTTCATGAGAATGAGTCCACGTTGGGGTCTGCACTAACAGCGCAGAGCCTGCTTGGGACTCTCTCTCTCCCTCCCTCTCTCTCTGTCTCTCTCTGCCCTTCTCCTGCCTGAACTCTCTCTTCAAAATAAATAAACATTACAAAAAGAAAGTATCGTATCACAGTTCCTCAAAATAGATTGAAAAATATTAACACTATATGTTAATTAAAACCTGCACAATCTAACGTGACTATTCTCCTTTTTATCTTTGTTTCCATTTTATCATTTCAGTACTCAGCACATATTCATGGAATTCATATAATAACCTACATGATTAAGATAAATTAAATTTTATTTTTACTACTTTTATCTAAAAGATCAGATTTATTAGAAGCTAGAAAATTTTAAAACATTACCAATTCTATAATTAAGTAAGAAATGACAGGAATTTTAGGTGAATGTAGGTCAACATGAGATTCATTGACAAGGGCACCCCAGTGGCTCAGTCGGTTAAGCGTCTGACTTTGGCTCAGATCCTGATCTCATGGTTTGTGAGTTCAAGCCCCACTTCAGGCTCTGTGCTGACAGCTCAGAGCCTGGAGCCTGCTTCATGTCTTCCCCTCTGTCTGCCCCTCCCCTGCTCATGCTCTGTCTCTCTCTGTCTCTTAAAAATAACTAAACATTAAGATTGATAAAAAATATCAATAATATTACTTATGCTCACTGTGTGCTTGCTTTGTCCACAGCACCATCATAATATGTAGAAAATACTGAAGTGAAGTACAAGTACAAAACTTTCTGCATTTGTATTTATACTCTATAAGGTACTGTCTTGGATTGTCACAAATGGCTCTAATGTAAGGAGAATTAATAAAATTAACAAGAGAACAAATAACATGAATGGAATTTCTGCATACAGGAAGATAATTTCGAACTGGGAATATCATATTAAGTCTTTATAAAAAAGAGTAAAATGAATATAATTTAAAAATACTAAAAGAAAAAAATACTGAAGTAGAAAACTATGTTTTAAAATATATAATGGATATATATAATAAATAATAATTAAATTGAAACAAGTTAAACAGAAAAATTATACATCACACTAACAAGAGGAAAGAAAGACCACATTATTATTGCAATACATGCAGAAAAAGAATTTGAGAAAATGCATTAAAAATTCTCAACAAAGTGAGATTAGAGGAAACATACCTCAACATCCTAAAGTCATACACAAAAAGTCCACAGCAAACATCATACTCAATGGTGGAAACCTGAAAGAGGTGGAAACTTCTTTCTCTAAGTTCAGTAACAATATAGTCCTTATGTCCTAGCCACAGCACTCTTATTCAACATAGTCCTTTATGTCCTAGCCACAGCAATCAGACAAGAAAAAGAAACAAAAGGCATACAAATTGGTAAGGAAGAAGAAAAAAAAGTCACTATTTGCAAATGACATGATACTAGAAATATAAAACCCTTATGACTCCACCAAAAAAAAAAAAACTATTTGAATAAAACTCAGGAAAGTTGCAGGACACAAAACTAATAAACAGAAATCTGTTGTATTTCTATACACAAATAATGATGTAGCAGAAAGAGAAATTAGAAAACAATCCCATTTACAATTGCACCGAAAAGAATAAAATATGTAAGAATAAATTTAACCAAGTAGGTGAAAGACTGCAATCTGAAAACTATTAGACACTGATGAAAGATAATGAAGTCAATATAAATAAGTGGAAAAATATTCCATGCTCTTAGATTGGAAAAATTAATATAATTAAAATGTCCATACTACCCAAAACAATCTACAGATTCAATACAATCCTATAAAAATATCAACAACATTTTTCACAGAACTAGAACAAATAACCCTATTTGTATGGAGCCACAAAAGACCCCAAAGAGCCAAAGCAACCTTGAGAAAGAAGAACAAAGCTGGAGGTGTCATAACCACAGATTTTAAGATATACTACAGAGCTACAGTAATCAAAACAGTGGTGTTGTCACACAAATAGACACACAGATCAATGGAACAGGATAGAGAACCCAGAAATAAACTCACTTCTATAGTCAATCAATCTATTACAAAGGAGGAAGGAATATATGATGAAAAAGATGGTCTTTTCAATAAGTGATGTTGGGGTAAAAGGACAGCTACATGCAAAAGAATGAAACTTGACCACTTCCTTACAACATACACAAAATAAAATAGATCGAAGATCTAATTGTGAGACCTGAAACCATAAGACTCTTTAAGAGAAAACATAGCTATTAATCTCTTGGACATGAGGCTTAGTAAAGTATTTATGGATTTGTCTCCCCAGGCAAAGGAAACAAAAGCAAAAACAACCTAATGGGATTACACCAAAATAAAAGATTTTGCACAGCAAATGAAGGAAACCACCAGCACAACAAAAAGGCAACCTAATGAATGGGAAAAGACATTTGCAAATAATATCCAACAAAGGATTAATATCCAAAGTATATAAAGAACTTATATAACTCAACATCAAAAACACAAATGATCTGATTAAAAATAAGTATTTTTTTCCAAAGAAGACATAGATGGCTGACAGACATGAAAAAATGCTCAATATCACCCATCATCAGGGATATGCAACTCAAACCACAATGAAAGACCACCTCATACCAGTCAGAATGGCAAAATCAAACACACAAGAATCAAATGTTGATGAGGATGTGGAGGAAAAGGAATCCTCACGCACTTTTTGTGGGGATACAAACAGGTGTAGCCACTATGGAAGACAGTGTAGAAGCTCCTCAAAAAAAAAAAAAAAAAAAAAAAAAAAAGAACTACTGTATGATCTAGTAATTGCCCTACTGGGTATTTACTCAAAGAATACAAAAAACATTAATTTGAAAGGATATTTGAATCCCTATGTTTCTTGCAGCATTATTTACGATAGCCAAATTATGAAAACAGTCCAAGAATCCATAGATAGATGAATGGATAAAGAAGATGTAGTATGTGTACATAATGCGATATTTTCAGCCATAAAAAAGAATGAAATCTTGCCATTTACAACAACCTGGATGAAGCTAGAGAGTATAATGCTAACAAAATAAGTCAGAGAAAGACAAATACCATATGATTTCACCATGATGTGGAATTCAAGAAGCAAAACAAATGAACAAAGAAAAAAAAGAGACAAACCAAGGAACAGACTCTTAACTACAGAGAACAAACTGATGCTTACCAGAGGGGAGGTGGGTGGCAGAATGGGTGAAATAGCTGAAGGGGATTAAGAGTACACTTATCTTGATGAGCACTATGTAATATATAGAATTGTTAAGTTACTATATTGTACACTTGAAACTAATTTAACACTGCATGTCAACTATACTGGAATTGTTTTTTAAAGGGGAAGAAGAAGAAGAACACTTAACTTAGGATCTATCCACCTGGGAAATTTTTAAGTATACTGTTCAGTATTGTTAACTATAGGTACTATGCAGTACAGTAGATCTCTAGGACTTATGCATCTCGTGTAACTGAAACTTGTACCCTTTGACTAATATCTTCCTATTTTCCCTTCCCTCCATCCCCTGGCAACCACCATTCTACTCTCTGTTTCTATGAGTTTCACTTTTCTTCCCTTCCTTTCCCCTAACCCTTCCCCTTCCTTCCTTCCTTCCTCCCTCCCTCCCTCCCTTCCTTCCTTCTTTTCTCTTTTGAGAGAGAGAGAGAGAGAGAGATCAGGGAAGGTGCAGAGGGAAAGGGAGAGAAACTTAAGCAGACTCCACACCCAGCATGGAGCCCAGTGTGGGGCTTGATCTCATGAGTGTGAGATCTGAGCTGATATCAAGAGTCAGACTTTTAACCAGCTGAGCCACCCAGGCACTTCTGAGTTTTTCTATTTTAGATTCTTTATAAAAGTGGCATCGTGTCATATTTGGAGCAACATTGATGAACCTGGAGAACATTATGACAGGTGAAAAAAGACAGACACAGGAACACAAAGGTATTCTTGAGTGTAATAATCAAAGATTAACCCAGGGCGCCTGGGTGGCTCAGTCGGTTGAGCGTTCGACTTCAGCTCAGGTCACGATCTCACGGTCCGTGAGTTCGAGCCCCGCGTCAGGCTCTGGGCTGATGGCTCAGAGCCTGGAGCCTGCTCCTGATTCTGTGTCTCCCTCTCTCTCTGCCCCTCCCCCGTTCATGCTCTGTCTCTCTCTGTCTCAAGAATAAATAAACGTTAAAAAAAATTAAAAAAAAAGATTAACCCAAAAGCCAAGCTACTTAGTAATTAACTTGGAATATTAAACAAAAAGGTGAGGATACACTGAACTGTATTTGCTAATGGTAGGAAAGCAAATTATTCAATCTTAGAACATATATAAATCAATATTTCATTCACTCATTCATTCATTCAAAGCAATCAACGTTTTTTAGGAAACATAACCAAGGCTCATAGGCAAAATAATTGGTCTGATGTCACAAAACTTGTTTATTGAGTAGATAGGATAAAGGGTCATAGACCCTCAAACTTTAGTGGCAAAAAAATATCAAGGTTTAGTTCCTTATCACATAATTGTTCAATTTATGGTTTTCAGGTCACAGGCAATTCTAGTTTACATTATCTTTCTAGAATCCAGGCTGATGGATGCATTGCCACCTTCATCTTCTGGCTTCTGAAAGTCACTCTGGTCATTGTAACCCCAGCCCAGCCTGGGAAAGTAGAGAGAACAAAAGAAAAGCACAGCCACTTTCTTAAAGACCCTGTCATGGAAGAGAAACACATTACTTCCATTCCCATTTCATTACTGAGATACTGGCACAGGGCCACAATTAACTACACTTGAGGCTGGGAAATGTAATTTGGTGTGTGTCAGAAAAGGGGAAATAGTTTTTGTGGATGTTGAAGATTCTGTCCCAATCAATAAGTGGCAAATAGGGATTTCAACACAGGCAGGGATTTCAACAGTTTATGCTTTTAAATATTATTTTAAGTAAGGAACTGGAACACTAGAAAATCTTTTAAATACACCTCTAGTTAGACACTAATACAAAGAAATACCTTCACATTTAGTTTAATCAAATTTTAATTAGCTGTCTTTCCCCTGCAATGTTTTTTGTGGCCACAGCTATTTTTATTATTATTTCACATGTAGTGTTTAATAACTATAAATATTGTGCACAGAAAAGTAAAATTTCTGTTGACTTACCCAAGGTCTTATTGACTAAAGTTAAATTTGAGAGATTGTGGGACAGTACAATTAGAATGAGATATGGAGCCATAATCATTCTATATCATTCTTTTTCTTGTACACTATTTAAGAATTAAAAATAAAAAAATAATTACTAGAATGAAACGTAATTACACACATTAATTACTTTTATATATACATATAGCATTCATACATATTATATATGAGATTCATCTATCTCATTTTTATCTACTTGTAACCTATCTATTATCTTTACATGGCGATCTCCTGCATAGTTTCCTTTTAGTTGCTATATGTTTGCAAATGAAATACTAACTAAAGCCCTAAAAAAGTGCTATCTTCTTGAAGCTATTTGAAATCATAGCTAAGAATAACCATTGAGCCAAAAAGAAAAACTATAAAAACATCTCACGCCAAATCCACAGAACTTGTAATTCCATTGATTAACAAAGCCCATAATGTTATAAAACTCCAAATCCCTCAAAAATAAAATATCTAATTGTTCCATATGCCAATTATTTATAAAAACAGAAATATTAACTTAATTTTAATTAAAATGGAAGCAGGATACTTTCAGGTTGATTAAATTGAAAGGGAAAATTCTGATAGCCCCAAAAAATTGAAAAATTTCGTTTTTTTTGGATAAGCGTATTTTCTTTTATGTTAGATTATATCAGAGATCTATTTTAATATAAAAATTCTGTCATTCCAAGCAAACACAGGTATGTGGTATATAATTTCCATGGCTAGTACTTATGTAAAGTGTTTTTTTGTAAGATGTAGTGTGATTAAACATGCATTAAAATTAGTTTCTATAACAGAACAAATAAAAGATACTTAAATGCAATACAAATATTTGTATTGGAATTTCATATATCTAGAAATAACAAGCAGTAATTGTGCCATTAATAGCTGTGACACAAAATAATAACTCAAAGGTATTTAATGACAAGATACTATAATTTAATATATTTGCTACTGATTTGAGGCACTATCACTTCTGAACAAAAAGTAACTGTGTACAACTGACACAGAGAAATAACTTCTAGAAGTAAAATTATCAAAGCAATTTTTCTTGTTACTCTAGCAAATGGAATAAAACCAGGGAATAGAAAGAGCAATTCTGCACCAGCAGCTAATTTTTGGAAGATTGATCTTTCAGGAACCATGGCAAAAAAGTGCATTAAGTAGCTATAATTTTGTTTTAAATAGGAACATTCTATGACACAGTCAGAAATGCTTTGGGAATAGGAAATGAAAAAGTAATATGAAATTACTTTACTTTTGAATCTTCAAATACTTTAAAACTACATTTGGGTCTTTTAATTGGTAGATATGAGAGTTTATATAACTTCTTGAAGTCCTTTACAATTATACCTTATAAGGCCAAGTTGATATTTTAATTTATGTTCAATTCAAATTTTGAGTTTCAGAATTTTGTAAGTACAATTTCAAACTACCTGATTATGAATATGCTTATTCAATAATTCTATATCTTTTTAAAATGTAAATTATATGGCAATAAAAATATTGTTTATCTGCAATATTATTACTAAAAATGCTTTCATAAAATTATAATTTAATATTAAGTAATTTCTAATTCTCATTGTAGTTTTAATTTGACTAATCAAAACTGGCTTTAATCCTTTAATTTGTTTCATATGTAATCATGGATTTAGAAGATCAATAAATGCTTATTAAATACTCCAATAATGATTTGTCTGTACCTTTGGATCTATGGTTTGGTATCTGCCTTAATTTGGGGAGATTCTCAGTTATTATTATTTCAAATATTCTTCTGTTCCTTTCTCTATCTTCTCTTCTGGTATTCACATTATGTATATGTTACACTTATTGAAGTTGTCCCATAGTCTTTGGATATTTTGTTCTGCTTTTTTAAGTTTTTGCCATCTTTGCTTTTTGACTTTCAAGGATTCTGTTGATATACTTCTAGCTTAGAGTTTCCTTCCTCAGCTGTGTCTAGTCTATTGGTATGCCCATCATAGCCTTTCTTCATTTCTGTTACAGTATCTTTGATCTCTAACATTTCTTTTTGGTTGTTTCTTAATATTTCTCTTCACTTATATAGCTCATCTGTTTTTGCATGCTGTCTATCTATTAGAGCCCTTCAAATATTAACCATAGGTGTTTTAAATTCTTGGTCTGATAATTTCAATATCCTTGCCATATCTGGTCCTGTTGCTTACTCTGTTTTTAAGTTGTGTTTTTTACCTTTGGCTATGCCTTATAATTTTTTTCTTGATAGTTGGATATGATACACTGCGTAGAAGGAATGGGTATAAGTAGTCTTTTAGTAATATGGTGGTGAGGTGCTGGGGGAGGGGAAGGATTCTATAGTTCTATGATTAGGTCACAGCCTTTTAGTGACTCTGTGCCTCTAGTCTATGAACTTCACAAGACTTTCTCAGTTTATTGTTCCTCCAATAGAAAGACAAGATAGCTACAGTGGGGTAGATTTAGGAATTTCCCTTCTACAAGGGTAATTAGCTGACTAAAACCCAGCTGGTTATGCTCTTATTAACTAGTTTCCCTTGGAACAGGCATTGTTCCAGGGGAACTGAGTGTTGTATTTTTTGAAATGATTTCTTTTAGCCTTCTCTCTGCCAAACCAGGTAAAACTCACAAAACTCTGGCCCCTCAACACCTGATGACTGGCCCCCTGACGTTTTTAACATTCAGATTTGTCTGAATTGAGCCACCAGTAATTTGTCACTTACTGTTCAGGTCTTCCTATGCCCTCAATGATTCTGTGGCAGCTTCAGCTTGTAAGTCTATGCTTTGGTAAGCCATGACTCCCCATATTCATCTGTCTCTCTAGTTTTGGGGGTGGGGGTTTGCCCTGTTTCCACACCTCTGAAACATTCTAGAAGAGCTGCTGATGTTTCAGTCTGTTTAGCTTTTATACTTGTGGTTAGGATAGTGTGACAACCGCCAAGCTTCTTACATACAGAACTGGAAACCTGAAGTAGAAACATTACCTTTAAAAAAGCAAATAAAGGGGCGCCTGGGTGGCTCGGTCGGTTAAGTGTCCGACTTCAGCTCAGGTCATGATCTCACAGTCCGTGAGTTCGAGCCCCGCGTCGGGCTCTGTGCTGACAGCTCAGAGCCTGGAGCCTGTTTCCAATTCTGTGTCTCCCTCTCTCTGACCCTCCCCTGTTCATGCTCTGTCTCTCTCTGTCTCAAAAATAAATAAATGTTAAAAAAAAATTAAAAAAAAATAAAAAATAAAAAAGCAAATAAAGTTGATAGCTGATAATCTTATCAACACTGACAGTGGCTTAGTATTTAAAAAAAAATTAATGTTTATTTATTTTTGAGAAAAAGAGAGACAGAGAGAAAGAGACAGAGCATGAGTGGAGGAGGGACAGAGAGAGAGGGAAGCACAGAATCCGAAGCAGGCTCCAGGCTCTGAGCTGTCAGAGCCAAGCCCAAAGTGGGGCTCGAACTCATGAACTACCAGATCCCAACCTGAGCCGAAGTTGGAGGCTTAACCCACTGAGTCATCCACGTGCCCTGACAGCGGCTTACTACTTAAAAAATACACATATATGGGGTGCCTGAGTGGCTCAGTCAAACATCCTACTCTTGGTTTCAGCTCATGTTAGAGCCCACCTGAGATTTTCTCTCTCTTCCTCATTCTCTGCTTCCTCCCCTCCCTGGCTACACTCCTTTCTCTCTCAGAATAAATAAATGAACTTAAAAAGAAAAAACCTTCTTCTTTGTTCTATTAATATATATTGCCCAAAAATATATTGCCAAAAAACATTTCCTCTTGTTTGCAGTCATTTCCCATCACAGCCCCAAGCAATCACTGGTAATATTTCTATTACAATCACATTATTTAATCTGCTTACATTTGGATCCTTTCTTATCTGGATTCTTTTTTTCTTATCTGGATACATCTATATCTAATCTATATCTATATCTATCTATCTATCTACACATATACATGATTAAAAATATGAAGAAATACTATGTGATTTAAATTTGAACAAAATAGAAAGGAGCCAAGATGGCAGAACAGCATGGAAGCTTTATGTGTTTCACACATCCATGAAATACAGCCAGACCAACACTAAAACATCCTACACACCTAGAAAACTAATTGGAAGATTAACACAACAATCTGCACAACCTGAACCACAGAATTCAGCAGGTATGCGACACGAAGAGTTGAACTTAGGGAGCAAGAAGCCGCGGAAGGTAGGGAATCCCTTTTGCGGGTAGAGAGAGGATGGGGACTGGGGGGGAGCATACGGGAAAAGCAACCCTCCACAGAAGCAGCTGGAGAGAAAGTGGAAAATTGGAAACAGCTGCAGGGACTAAACTAAAAAGGGAGAAAGGAGAAAGGAGAAAGGAGAGGGTTTAAATTCCATTAATGCTGTAAACAAGGGGAGCACAAAGGCTGCAACTCTGCAGCTTGATACCTGGCAGAGCTCTGGTGGGAAAGGTGAATCCCCAGGAACAGAATGGGGTCTGGGAGGTTCTCAGGCCACACGTGGAAAAGCGGTTCTGCTGCTGGAAGGACATTTGGTACAGACTGTTGAAGCCACCTGGTCCCAGCAGACCCCAGAAAATGGCCACATTCGCTGGTACTGGAACAAGGTCGTTAAGGGTGAAGCCTGGTGCCAGATGTGTGTTGCAATTTTCCATAATCCCTGAAATGCTGATGTTACACCGTCTCTCAATCTTTTTTGGGGGCGGGCTGGCACCTGGCCGCAGTCTCAGGGCACCGGCAACAGCAGGGTCCAGTGGGCATTCCTGGGTGCAGCCTACAATGGACCACTGCTCATTCAGCCATTGCTCGGTGAGACCCTCCATCAGAGGGGCAGAACAGGTCAAAGCCGCAGTTCTTCACAAGTAAGAGGCCAGGGAAAACAGCCACATCTGAGACAAAAATTGGGAGAGAGGTACTGCCTGGGGCCTGGTCACTGAGAGTGAAAAGCAGGGAGTGGACGAGAGCTGAAGATGGAGGACCGGTGCGTGATTCCTGATCTAGGAGAACAGACTGTGTGGCTTGGTGGCGCCATTTTCACTGCTGCCGTGCATGAGCGTGTGCCCCTATGAGCACCACAACAATCCACTACAGTAGTCTAGCAGCGCCATCTAGTGGAGAGCAGAGCTGTTACACAGAGTCCCACCCAACTGGGCCAACTTCCTTCTTCAAGAACACAAACCTCACCACTGGCTTAATTTAGGGACTATAAAGAGCTACATGGACTAACCTCTAGGGGAAAATGAAGCAATTTCAGTCCTACTTCAATCTGTTAGTAGGCTCATCTATTCAATTTTTTTCCTTTTTTTTCTCTTTTTCCCTTTTACAATTCTTTTTCTTGAATACAGAAACAGAAAAAACTCATTTTTATTTTCAATTTTTATTAAAAATATCTGTCTTTAACTTTGATTACTATATTTTTTACTGTTGTGTAAATTTTTTAAAAGTCTACTTTACTTCCATCATTTTATTTTAGTCTACTTCAGTGTACTCAACTTTTCTTTTTTCTTTTAATTTTTTTTAACGTTTTATTTATTTTTGAGACAGGGAGAGACAGAGCATGAACAGAGGAGGATCAGAGAGAGGGAGACACAGAATCTGAAACAGGCTCCAGGGTCCGAGCTGTCAGCACAGAGCCCAACGCGGGGCTCGAACCCACGGACCACGAGATCATGACCTGAGCCGAAGTCAGCCCCTCAACCGACTGAGCCACCCAGGCGCCCCACACCTTTTCAAATTTTCAAACAATTTCCGTTTTTTTATTTTTTACTTTTTCATTTCTTTTCTTTTTCTTGAATGCAGAAAGAGAAAAACTTCATTTTTACCTTCAATTTCTATTTAAAATATTTTTATTTAATTTTTATTACTATATTTTTTGCTTTTATGTAAATTTTATCAACTTCTATCTTACTCCTATATTTTATTTCAGTCTACTACAGTGTATTCAATTTTTCAAATTTTCAAACGATTTCTTTTTTTCTTTCCTATTTTTTTTCCTCTTTTTTGTTTCTTTTTTTTCTTAAATACAGAAAATGAAAAAAATTCATTTCTTTTTAATTTTTATTAAAAATATTTTTCTTTAATTTTTTTCTACTATTCTCTACTTTTGTGTATATTTTTTCAAATTCTATTTTGCCCACATCATCTCATTTTTGTCTACTTTAGTGTATTCATTTCTTCAAATTCTCAAACGATTTCCTTATTTTCTTTTTTCTCCATCTTTTTTTCTTTCTGTTTTTCCATTTCTCTAATCTGTCAAACCACTTTCAACACCCAGACCAAAACACACCTAGAATCTAGCATCGTCTATTTGATTTTTGTGTGTGTATTTTTAATTTTTAATTTTATTTTTTTAATTTTAATTTTTTAAATTTCAGTTGTTCTACCTCATTAATTCCTTTTCTTCCTTCAAAATGACAAAACGAAGGAATTCACCCTAAAGGAAAGAGCATGAAGAAACAACAGCCAGGGATTTTAACCAACACAGATACAAGCAAGATGTCTGAACCAGAATTTAGAATCACGATAATAAGAATACTGGCAGGAGTCGAAAACAGATTAGAATACCTTTCTGCAGAGATAAAACTAGTAAAAAATAGCCAGAATGAAATTAAAAATGCTATAACTGAGCTGCAATCAAGTATGGATGCAACGGTGGCAAATATGGATGAAGCAGAACAGAGGATCAGCGATACAGAGGACAAACTTATAGAGAATAACAAAGCAAAAAAAAAATAGAGGGAGATTAGGGCAAAAGATCCCAATGTAAGAATTAGAGAAATCAGTGACTCATTAAAAAGGAACAACATCAGAATCATAGGGGTCCCAGAGGAGGAAGAGAGAGAAATAAGGGTAGAAGGGTTATGTGAGCAAATCATAGCGGAAAACTTTCCTAACCTGGGGAAAGACACAGACATCAAAATCCAGGAAGCATAGAGGACTCCCATTAGAGTCAACAAAAACTGTCCATCAACAAGGCATATCATAGTCAAATTGACAAGATACTTGGGCAAGGACAGAATCATGAAAGCAGCAAGGGAAAAAAAAGTCCCTAAACTACAAGGGAAGACAGATCTGGCTTGCAGCAGACCTATCCACAGAAACTTGGCAGGCCAGAGAGGAGTGGCAGGATATATTCAACGTACTCAATCAGAAACATAAGCAGCCAAGAATTCTTTATCCAGAAAGGCTGTCATTCAAAATAGAAGGAGAGATAAGAAGTTTCCCAGACAAACAAAAATTAAAGGAGTTTGTGACCACTAAACCAGCCCTGCAAGAAATTTTAAGGGGGACTCTCTGAGGGGAGAAAAGATGAAAAAATAAATATATATATATATATACATATATATACCAAAAGCAACAAAAGATCAGAAAGGACCAGAGAAGACCACCACCAACTCCAACTCTACAAACATCATAATGGCAATAAATTCGTATCTTTCAGTACTCACTCTAAACATCAATGGACTCAATGCTCCAATAAAAAGACATAGGGTAACAGAATGGATAAGAAAACAAGATCCATCTATATGCTGTTTACAAGAGACCCACTTTAGACCTAAAGACACCTACAGATTGAAAGCAAGGGGATGGAGAACGATCTATCATGCTAATGGTCAACAAAAGAAAGCCGGAGTAGCCATACTTATATCATAAAATCTAGACTTTAAAATAAAGACTGTATCAAGAGATGCAGAAGGGCATTATATCATATTGAAGGGGTCTATCCACCAAGAAGACCTAACAGTTATAAACATTTATGCTCCAAATGTGAAAGCACCCAAATATTTAAATCAATTAATCACAAACAAAAAGAAACTCATTGATAATAATACCATAATAGTAGGGGACTTCAACACCCCACTTACAGTAATGGACAGATCATCTAAACAGAAAATCAACAAGGAAACAATAGGTTTGAATACACACTGGACCGGATGGACCTCACAGGTATATTCAGAACATTTCATCTAAAGCAGCAGAATACACATTCTTCTCCAGTGCACATGGAACGTTTTCCAGAATAGACCATATACTGGGACACAAATCAGCCCTAAGTAAGTACAAAAAGATAGAGATCATACCATGCATATTTTCAGACCACAATGCAATGAAGCTCAAAATAAACCACAAGAAAAAATTTGGAAAGGTAACAAATACTTGGAGACTGAAGAACATCCTACTAAAGAATGAATGAGCTAACCCAGCAGTTAAAGAGGAAATTAAAAAGTATATGGAAGTCAATGAAAATGATAGCACCACAACCCAAAACCTCTGGGACGCAGCAAAGGCGGTCATAAGAGAAAAGTATATAGCAATCCAGGCCTTCCTAAAGAAGGAAGAAAGATCTCAGATATACAACCTAACCTTACGCCTTAAGGAGCTGGGAAAAGAACAGCAAATAAAACCCAAAACGAACAGAAGACAGTAAATATAAATATTAGAGCAGAAATCAATGCTATCGAAACCAAAAAAAAACCAGTAGAACAGATCAATGAAACCAGAATCTGGTTCTTTGAAAGAATTAACAATGTTAATAAACCACTAGCCAGTTTGATCAAGAAGAAAAAGGAAAGGACCCAAATAAGTAAAATCAAGAATGAAAGAGGAGAGATCATAACCAACACAACAGAAATAAAAACAGTAATAAGAGAATATTATGAGCAATTATATGCCAATAAAATGGGCAATCTGGAAGAAATGGACAGATTCCTAGAAACATATACACTACCCAAACTGAAACAGGAAGAAATAGAAAATTTGAACAGACCCAGAACCAGTAAAGAAATAGAATTAGTAATCAAAAATCTGCCAAAAAACAAGAGTCCAGGATCAGATGGCTTTCCAAGGGAATTCTACAAAACATTTAATGAAGAGTTAACATCTATTCTCTTGAAACTGTTCCAAAAAATAGAAATGGAAGGAAAACTTCAAAACTCTTTCTATGAAGCCAGCATTACCTTGATTCCAAACCCGGACAGAGACCCCATGAAGAAGGAGAACTATAGGCCAATTTCCCTGATGAACATGGATGCAAAAATCCTCAACAAGATATTAGCCAACCGGCTCCAACAATACATTAAAAAAATTATTCACCACAACCAAGTGGGATTTATATGTGGGATGCAGGTCTGTTTCAATATCCACAAAACAATTAATGTGACTCATCACATCAATAAAAGAAAGGACAAGAACCATATGATCCTCTCAATAGATGCAGAGAAAGCATTTGACAAAATACAGCAACGTTTCTTGATAAAAACCCTCAAGAAAGTAGGGATAGAAGGATCATACCTCGAGATCATAAAAGCCATATATGAATGACCCAATGCTAATATCATCCTCAATGGGGAAAAACTGAGAGCTTTCCTCCTAAGGTCAGGAATAAGACAGGGATGTCCACTCTCATCACTGTTATTCAACCTAGTATTGGAAGTCTTAGCCTCTGCAATCAGACAACACAAAGAAATAAAGGCATCCAAATCAGCCTGGAGGAGGTCAAACTCTCACTTTTCGCAGATGACACGATACTCTATATGGAAAACCCAAAAGATTCCACCAAAAAACTGGTAGAGCTGATTCATGAATTCAGCAAAGTTGCAGGATATAAAATCAATGCACAGAAATCAGTTGCATTCCTATACACCAACAATGAAGCGACAGAAAGACAAATCAAGGAATCAATCCCATTTACAGTTGCACCAAAAACCATAAAATACCTAGGAATAAGTCTAACCAAAGAGGTGAAATATCTATACACTGAAAACTATAGAAAGATTTTGAAAGAAATTGAAGAAGACACAAAGAAATGGAAAAGATTCAATGCTCCTGGATAGGAAGAACAAATATTGTTAAAAAGTCGATACTACCAAAAGCAATCTACATATTCAATGCAATCCTTATCAAAGTAACATCCGCATTCTTCACAGAGCTAGAATAAAAAATCTAAAATTTGTATGGAACCAGAAAAGACCCCGAATAGCCAAAGCAATCTTGAAAAAGAAAACCAAAGCTGGAGGAATCACAATCCCAGACTTAAAGCTATACTACAAAGCTGTATGGTACTGGCACAAGAACAGACACTAAGATCAGTGGAATAGAATAGAGAACCCAGAAATAGACCCACAAACGTATGGCCAACTAATCGTTGACAAAGCAGGAAAGAATATCCAATGGAATAAAGACAGTCTCTTCAGCAAGTGGTGCTGGGAAAACTGGAAAGTGACATGCAGGAGAATGCACCTGGACCACTTTCTTACACCATACACAAAAAATAAACTCAAAATGGATGAAAGACCTCAATGAAAGACAGGAAGCCATCAAAATCCTCGAGGAGAAAGCAGGCAAAAACCTCTTTGATCTTGGCTGCAGCAACTTCTTACTCAACACGTCTCCAGAGGCAAGGGAAACAAAAGTAAACATGAACTACTGGGACCTCATCAAAATAAAAAGCTTCTGCACAGCGAAGGAAACAATCAGCAAAACTAAAAGGCAACCGACAGAATGTGGAGAAGATATTTGCAAATGACCTATCAGATAAAGGGTTAGTATCAAAAATCTACAAAGAACTTATTAAACTCAACACCCAAAAAACAAATAATCCAGTGAAGAAATGGGCAAAAGACATGAATAGACACTTTTCCAAAGAAGACATCCAGATGGCCAACTGACACATGAAAAAATGCTCAACATCACTCATCATCAGGGAAATACAAATCAAAACCACAATGAGATACCACCTTACACCTGTCAGAATGGCTAACATTAACAATTCAGACAACAACAGATGTTGGCAAGGATGCAGAGAAAGAGGATCTCTTTTGCATTGTTGGTAGGAATGCAAGCTGGTGCAGCCACTCTCGAAAACAGTATGGTGGTTCCTCCAAAAACTAAAAATAAAACTACCTTACAACCCAGCAATTGCACTACTAGGCATTTATCCAAGGGATACAGGTGTGCTGTTTCGAAAGGACACATGCACCCCCATGTTTATAGTAGCACTATCAACAACTATGCAGCTACATGGATGGAACTGGAGGGTATTATGCTAAGTGAAACTAGTCAGTCAGAGAAAGACAAAAATCATATGACTTCACTCATATGAGGACTTTAAGAGACAAAACAGATGAACATAAGAGAAGGGAAACAAAAATAATATAAAAACAGGGAGGGGGGCAAAACAGAAGAGACTCATATATATGGAGAACAAACTGAGGATTGCTGGAGGGGTTGTGGGAGGGGGGATGGGCTAAATGGGTAAGGGGCATTAAGGAATCTACTCCTGAAATCATTGCTTCATGATATGCTAACTAACTTGGATGTAAATTTTAAAAAATTAAAAATAAAGTAAAAAAACTCAAAAAAATTCAAAATAATAAAGAAAAAAGTAAACATTAAAAAAAAAAGAAAAAAAATCTATAGCAGACCTAATATTTACCAGTAAAATGTCAAAAGCATTCTTTAAGATCAGGAACAAGATATGTACGTCAGCTTCACCTCCCTTATTTAATGTTGTGTTGAACATCTTGACCCGTGCAATAAAATAAAACAAAGGTAAAACCTATATAGGAGTTAGAAATAATTTTTTTAAAAAGTGTTCTTATTTGAAGGTGATTGATTACTTATGTAGAACACCAAACAGAATCTACAAATAAATCATTAGAATTAATAAATATTTCACTTCGTTCCTAGGTAAAACCAACATGCAAAAAATCAATTGTATTTCTATACATTAGAAACAAGAAATTAAAAAGTGAAGATTTAAAGATATCTTTAAAAAGAAATTTCAAGGGGCGCCTGGATGGCTCAGTCGGTTAAGCTGTCAACTTCGGCTCAGGTCATGATCTCGCGGTCCGTGAGTTGGAGCCCCACGTCGGGCTCTGTGCTGACAGCTCAGAGCCTGGAGCCTGTTTCAGATTCTGTGTCTCCCTCTCTCTGACCCTCCCCTGTTCATGCTCTGTCTCTCCCTGTCTCAAAAATAAATAAAACGTTAAAAAAAAATTAAAAAAAAATAAAATAAAAAAAAATAAAAAGAAATTTCAGGAAATTCCTGAAATAAATCAAGTCCTTTAAGAAGAAAATTATAAAACTTTATTCAAAGACATTAAAGAATATCTAAGCAAACAGAAATATTTACCATATTCTTGGATATGAAGAGTCAACATTGTTAACACGGCAATTCCCCTACACTAATTGATAACTTCAAAGCATCTCAGTTAAGATTCCAACAGGATTTTTCATAGAATTTGGCAAGTTAATTCCAAAACTTAGGTAGAAAAACAAAGGCCAGGAATAAATGAGCCCCTGGCTGAAGAGCAAGGTGAGAGACTTACCCTGTTAAATACCAAGACATAAAACCTCCAGAAACTAAGGGTGCGTAGCATCAACCCAGGAACAGACACATAAACCAATGTTAACAAACAAACAAACAAACAAAAAATTTGAACAAAATATTTGAAAAGACATTTCACTAAGAATATATACACTCATGTGTGCATGCAGGCACGTGCATGGCAAAATTCCCACAAATGCTGGATCAGAGAATATTGAATGACTGATCCTACCAGAAATACAGGGTTAGCTTCCTGTGAGCCTTGGTCACAACATTTTCATCAAGTGATTAATAAATAACCTTGTTTTATGTGTGTTTCTTTTTAATGATGCCTACTAAATACATATTGTTATTTCATTCACATTAACCTTAAAAGTCAACAGCACGTAAGTCATGAATGAATAAAGCTTACCCAGCACATATTTTCTGTCATGTCTGTCATGGCCCTCTTACACTTATTAGCACTAGACTTCAGCACAACACTTCAGCACTACATTTGGTGTAAATTTTAAACAGCAACATTATAAAAAAAAAAGCATAAAAATGCAAAAATCATGGCACTAAATAGAGTGCAAAATGGACACTGTTTATAGTATGAGAGGTGAACAAGTAGGCAGAGGATTGCTTTGCTCACATTCAGCTGGGAACGTCCATTTTGGGGGATTCAATTTTTTTTTACTGGTTTTTACATGGCTATAAATGACTATGAGTATTGATTTTGGGAGATACAAATAAATTTTAGCAAGTAGGAGATTTCTGAAATATGAATCATTGAATAAGGAAAATTGACCATATATGTGTGTGTATGATATATGTATCTAAATATTTACTTTATAATAAGTATATTTCTATATATAATATGTATATAAATAAAATATATACACAAATTTTATTTATATAGCTATATATATACATAACCCCATAAAAATACTAATTGTAACTATTCATCAAGGAAATATATATTAATACTACAGTGAGATACCACTATATGTCCAGCAGAATGCCTAAAGTTAGAAAACACTGGTAATACTGAGTGGTAGTGAGGACATAGAGAAAGAAAACTCTTATTTATTATTAATAAGAATTTAAAGTATTAACACACATTTTGGAAAATGTAGTCTCTTTAAAAGTTAAACATAAATTGCTTTAAACTCATTATTTTAACTATTTTAACTAGTTATTTATGTAAAATAAATGAAAGCATATGTTCTCAAAAAGACATATAGAAATGGTTATTTCAGCTTTATTCATTATAGCCCAAATTTGGAAACAATTCAAATATAAGTCAGCAGCTGGATGGATAAACAAATTGTGAACTATTCATACAATGGAATAATATTCAGCAGGAAAAAAGGAACAAACCACTGATACACACACCAACATGGATCTCAAAACACTATGCTAAGGAAAAGAATCCAGGTAAGGAAGGATCCAAATGTAAACAGGTTAAATAATGTGATTGTAACAGAAATATTACCAGTAATTGTCTGGGGCCGTGATGGGAAATAACTGCAAACAACCAGAGGAAATTTTTTTGGGCAATAGAAATATCCCGTTACGCTGTCATATCCATTTATCATAATTTATCCAATAGGAAACTTAATGAATGCTTTTTGTTGAATGTAAAGTACACATTGATAAATTAATATAAAAAAGGAGACAAGGGACTTCATAAAAATAACCTACTTGATGCACAATTCACAAAAATGGAAATAAAAACGTTCAATAAATTATGAGAATATGCTCAAAATCTTTGGAATCAGGCAAATTCCAATTGCCACCATCAAGATACTATTATAAATCCAAAATACTTAGAAAAATAAAAATGTCTAACAATATTAATGTTGACAGATGTGTACAATAATTTGAAACACTGTAAGTAGATTTATCAATTCATACAACCATTTTGGAAAAAGTTTATAATTATATGGTAAAATTTAATATCTACATCGTTTTAACATATCAAACTCTAGGGAAAAATGTTGGTCATGTACACCAAGAAAAATATGCAAGCATGTTTGAAACACCATTGTTTTTAAACACCCTTCTTTTTTAATAAGTTGAAACTGGAAATAATAGTTAACTATAATTTTTCCATACAATATTTTATAGCAACAACAAAAAAACTTTAACTACACATAGCAACATGGATGCATTTTTCAAAACTAACATTGAACTAAAAGATGAAATCACCAAAGAATATATAAAGGATGACTTAATTTACATAAACTTTAACAATGTTAAAATAATTGTCAGAGTACATACATAAGCAATAATATTATAAAATATTAAACGTATGATATATCCAGAATTTGAATTAGTACTTAAATCTAGGAGAGGGATGTGATGTAGTAAGATACACAGTTTATTGACAATATCCAATTTCTAGCCAATGGTGTTATATGTAAGTGCAGTTACTTTAAACTTTATGCTATAGTTTTATTGCACATCACACAAACGCGCACACACACACACACATATACACACACAATAGTAAAATAAACCTCTGTCAGATATACTATAGACATTTCCTACCGCCCTGGAAGAACACGGTAAGAAGACAAAGGTACTTTGATACATGCAGAATAGGAAAGTAGATTTTTTTAGCTCAAAAAGGAGGTTCCAGCATCCCTAAAAGTTGATACCAATAAGGAAGTAGCACCTAACTATGTAGATTAACTCCCAATAAAGGAAAGAGTAAATAAAGACATTAGGAGGAAAATAAGTCAGTGCAATTAGTGAGTAGACAGAGTGTTGTCAGACTCCAGACATTCTAATTTTGCCTACTATATGCTTTCCCCTAGACCAGCACTAACAATTATATTCTCTGTCTGCTATAATTAAAGACAAAAGAAAACTGGTAAATACAGTTGTGGTTAAAAATAAGGCCTCGCATATAGTATCAACAACAAAAGAAACAACAGGTGCTGGCAAGGATATGGAGAAAAAGGAACCTGCTTGCATTTTCAGTGAGAATGCAAACTGGCGCAGCTACTCTGGAAAACAGTATGGAGGTTCCTCAAAAAGCTAAAAATAGAACTACCCTATGGTCCAGCAACTATACTGCTGGATATTTACCCAAAGAATACAAAGACACTAATTCAAAGGGATGGATACAGGCACCCCTAGGTTTACAGCAGCATTATTAACAATAGGCAAATAATGGAAAGAGCCTAACTGTCCGATGACTGATGAACAGATAAAGAAGATGTGGTATACATGTACAATGGAATATTATTCAGCCATAAAAAAGAATTAAATCTTGCCATTGCACAACATGGATGGAGCTAGACAGTATAATGCTAAATGAAGTAATTGAGTCAGAAAAAGACAAATACTATACGATTTCATTCATATGTGGAATTTAAGAAACAAAAGAGCAGAGGAGAAAAAAAAAAAGGGACAAACTGAAAAATAGACTCTTAACTATAGAGAACAAATTGATGGTTACCAGAGGATGGGTGGGGGGATGGGTTAAATAGGTGACGGGATTAAGGAGTGCATTTGTTGTGATGAGCACAGGGTGATGCATGAGTTGAATGGCTACTTTTATGCAAGTCAGATAGAATAGCTTTTCTTCAAGCCTAAATTCCAAATTGTGAGTTAGGTTTTCATCTGTAGCTAACATTCCTATCTCCAAATTCCCCTTAGATCAGACTCTAGCTAGAACATACTCTTCTCATGGAGAATCATAAATGCACATCAGGCTTATTAATTTATACAGGTACATTTAATCAGTCTGCATCAACCTGCTAATATTTCATTAGCTAAAAGTCAGTGGGTCAGGGTAGTATCTTCCGCCTCAATAGAGAAGCATAGAGGAGTCAATATTTGCTGAATAACAATACAATTTCTCAAAGATGTAGGTGACCTAAAGTTGGGAAGCTGGATGAAAGTTTTTAAAGATAAGACCATGTTTGACTTTCCTGATCATGATTAACTATTTTTGAGACAAAATATTAAGGAAGGTATTAGTGACACCCACATATACAAATATATTTTAAAAGAATACTATAGGTTTATATATTTCTAGTGAATATAGAATGACATTTTTGAAGTTATAATTTCCTATACACTTTAAAATTCAAGTACATTATTAAAGCAAGAATTAACAAATTTGAAAAATTGTGTAAGTGTTCACATTTCTCTGAGTAGCTAAGAGAAGTTTTAGATAGGGAAGAAGAAAAAACTTTATAAAACATTTATTTATTTGTGCATTTCATCTACAGATATTTAAATGAAACCTATATTCTAAATACATGTTTAGACATAGAGATTGCTATTTATCAACTGATTCATGACTTCTAGGTTTCATAAAATCAGTTTTCAATCCCATGGATTACTCTATATTTTTACTTTCTCTTTGAAATTCGTTTTTAATGTTTATTTTTGAGAGAGAGAGAGAAAGACAGAGCATGAGCATGGGAAGGGTAGAGCATAAAGAGACACAGAATATGAAGCAAGATCCAGGCTCTGAGCTGTCAGCACAGAGCCTGATGCAGGGCTTGAACTCACAAACCGTGAGATCATGACCTGAACTGAAGTCACATGCTTAACCAACTAAGCCACCCAGCGCCCCTCAAATATTCTTTTAAAATAACACAATTTCTCTTTTTAGACAATGAATTTGCTTAGCTTGATGGTTGTTCAATCCCAATATCCAAAATATTTAAGGAATGCTATCATTCTAATAAGTAAAGGACACAAAAGGAATAATTCAAAGTTTACATATTGGTCAGGGGATTCTCAGTCTGCTTCAATATTTGGGTATAAATATAAATCACTAAAATAAAAACAAATAAATCCAAGAAAATAACAAGAAATAAATTTGTTTTCATCAGGATAATACTTATAAAGTATAACCCATGAGCATGCCAATATAATGATTATTTTCAGTAAAACTTTGATAGTAGCTTAAATGATTAATAGGATATTCATCTGAAATAACACAACTATACTTATTTCTAATGTTTTTCTAAATATCATCCACATAAAGTGTGGTACTCACATCTTGGATACAGGTAAATTTAAGGTGATAATAAATTAGATGTTGTCACAATGGCTTATAAGATGGGAACACTAGGTGAGAATAGGTATTAACTAATTCTACAAGTAAGGATATAAAAATACACAGAACTGACTGAGTCAGATTCATGGTAGTCATTGATGACAGACAGAAGTTAATCCCCTAGTCTCCTAGCAATGACTGTTCATCTTTCAAAGATTGTTTCAATTATACTGGCTTGAAGAAATCTTATCTTTTCCCCAAGCAGAACTATTTATCTTTTAGTCTCAAAGACCATAATATATGTACTAATTTGTTCACATAAAAATGTATTCAACTTAGTGTACATTTATAATATAATTCAATAGTAAGCTTTGATAAGAATGAACTGTGTTTTATTTCACTTTCTATACTATCATCTGGCATAAATGAGATCTCTGGAAAATGCTAACTAAAGAAAATATATATAAACTCCTGAATGTGGATGAGAATGTACATATAGAGTAAAAGTTCTTAGGGGGAAAAGAATATGAGGTGGGAAAAACTTTTTAAAAATAGGTGGAGAGGAGGGGTGCCTGGGGGGCTCAGCCGGTTAAGCGTCCAACTTCAAGTAAGGTCATGATCTCCTGATTTGTGAGTTCAAGCCCCGCGTGGGGCTCTGTGCTGACAGCACAGAGCCTGGAGCCTACTTCGGATTATGTGTCTCCCTCTTTCTCTGATCCTCTCCTGCTCACACTCTATCTCACTCTCTCAAAATAGATAAATAAACATTTTTTTAAATAGGTGGAACAGAAACTATATTCCATTTTTTCCCCTTTCCAACATGTGACTTCATAATAAGAAGTTATAAGAAGCATAAATATATTTCCAACTCTAAATTAGCTAAAAATCATTTTTGAAGATATAATGGTCAAGATATGAGGAATATCTTGAAAACAAGATAAAACAAATGACAAATAGTCAATTGATGCTTTGGAAGCAAAAATGGAAGAAGAGAAACAGAAGAAAATAGAAATGTTATAATCATGTCAACTTTAAAAACAGGCTTAAGGGGCGCCTGGGTGGCGCAGTCGGTTGAGCGTCCGACTTCAGCCAGGTCACGATCTCGCGGTCCGTGAGTTCGAGCCCCGCGTCAGGCTCTGGACTGATGGCTCGGAGCCTGGAGCCTGTTTCCGATTCTGTGTCTCCCTCTCTCTCTGCCCCTCCCCCGTTCATGCTCTGTCTCTCTCTGTCCCAAAAATAAATAAAAAACGTTGAAAAAAAAATAAAAAAAAAATAAAAATAAAAACAGGCTTAAAATTTAGTTAGGAATTTTGACAAGTCAGAGACTAGTACTGAATCACTGAATGGCTTTAACCAATAATGAAGTCTAAATGATACACAAAGCTAAAGATTTAAATTTTTCAGGGAGCTCAGAGAATTCAGGATAGCATCCATATAAATAAGAAGGAAGATTCGTAACTCTTTAAGGCGATCCCAGTGAGTTAGCTTTGAAGATTTTGGTTTATATCCTTTATATTTTATGTTTTATTGTTTTTTTTTTCAGAGGCAGTGCTCACTGGGGTCTGAAGCCCGATTCAAACACTCTACCCCTCTTTTCTTACTTTCGTGAAATTTCTATTTTAGTATACTGTTTCTATGGTGACAGACTGTTCTCATTAATAATGTTTTAGTAATGACTGCATGTTACAATGATAATATTTTGGATTGGTTGGGTTAACTAAAATATAGTATCACATTTAATTTATCTGTTTCTTTCTTACCACATTTTTAATAAAGCTACTAGAAATTTTAAAAGTACATTAAGTGACACATGGTATATTTAAAGTTTTTATTGAGATATAATTGGCATATAACATTGTGTAAGTTTAATTTATATGAAGTGTTGACTTGATACATTTATATGTTGCAACATGATTCCCACAAGGCTTTAGCTGATACCTGTTTCATGTCACATAATGATCACTCCTAATTTGTGGAGAGAACATGTAAGATCCAGTCTCTTAGCAGATTTGAAGGATATAACACAGTATTGTTGACTGTAATCATTATTCTGTGCATTTGATCATCAGAATTTATTTATCTTCTAGTTGCAAGTTTGTACCCTTGAACAACATTGCACCAGTGCCCCACCCCCTAGCCCCTGGTAACCACAATTCTGTTTCTAGGAGTTCAGTTTTCCATAGATTCCACATATAGCTATAGATTCCACATATAGCTGATAGATACCTTACAATATTTGTCTTTCTGTGTCTGACTCATCTCACCTAGCATAACGCCCTCAAGTTTATTCATGTTGTCACAAATGGCAGGATTTCTTTCTCATAATTGATATATACATATAGTCACATATTCTTTATTCTTTCATCTGTTGACAAACAGGTTGTTTCCATATCTTGGCTATTGTATATTATATACATGTATTGAATATTATATACATTACACACAAATATCTGTATGATAATATTGCGGATATATTTTTTATATCTTGTTTTCATTTCCTTTGGATATATACCCAGGATTGTTGGATCATGTGGTATTTATACTTTTAAGTTTTTGAGGAACCTCCATGCTGTTTTCCATAGTGGCTGAACTAAACCAATTTACATTTCCACCAACAATGCACAAAGATTCTTGTTCCTCTACATCTTCTCCAACAGTTTGTCTTCTTGATAATAGCCATTCTAATAAGTGTGAGATGTTATTTCATTGTGGTTTTGATTTTCATTATTCTGACAGTTAGTGATGTTGAGAATTTTTTCATTACATGTTAGCCATTTGTACGTTTTTGAAAAAAAATGTCTATTCAGTTCCTGTGCCCATCTTAAAATAGTTTTTGTTGTTGTTGTTTGTTGTTGTTGTTGTTTGTTTTTTGCAATTGAGTTGTATGATATCTCTATATATTTTGGATGTTAACCCCTTATCAGATATATGGTTTGCAAATATTTTCTCCTGTTTCATAGGATGCCTTTTCTTTTTGTTGATTGATTGTTTTGCTGTGCAGAAGCTTTTTAGTTTGATGTAGTTCCACTTGATTTTTGCTTGTGTTGCTTGTGCTTTTGATCATGGCTAAGACCAATACAAAGGAACTTCTATCCTATGTTTGCTTCTAGGAGTTTGTCTTTAATCCATTTTGAGTCTAATTTTTTGCATCTATTATTTTCTTTTTTTTTCTTTTTTACGTTTATTTATTTTTGAGACAGAGAGAGGCAGAGCATGAACGGGGAGGGGCTGAAAGAGACACAGAATCGGAAGCAGGTTCCAGGCTCTGAGCCGTCAGCCCAGAGCCGGACGCGGGGCTCGAACTCACGGACCGCGAGATCGTGACCTGAGTTGAAGTCGGACGCTTAACCGACTGAGCCACCCAGGCGCCCCTGCATCTATTATTTTCTGATAGAAGTATAGCTACTACTGTTTTCTTTTGGTTACCATTTGTTTGGAATATCTTTTTCTATGCCTTCACTTCGAGCCTATTTGTGTCCTTAAACTGACATGTGTCTCTTGTAGACAGGATATAGTTGTGACATATATATGTGTATATATATATATGTGTGTGTGTGTGTGTGTGTGTGTATGTATATATATATATATATATATATAATTAAGCTTCAGCCTGTCTAGCTCCTGTCTTTTCATAAACAAAATCTCAGCTTTTATGTGGTGAAATTCACTGATTATTCCTCTAATTTATATAGTTTCTGTTTCTTAAGAAAGCCTATCATAGCCTAAGACAAATAAAATTTCTACTGTAGTAATTATTTGCTTAGTTTTATAAATAACATCCTAGTATTTAATCTATTAGTAATTAATATCTGTATATAGTATGAGGGTTTTATTTTCCTTTCCCTTCCATAAAAATAATCTATTGTCCCACCACCATTTTTAGGATAGCCCTTTCTTTCCCAGAGATCTCCAAAGCTACCTGCCATGTGTCTAGGGTATCATAGGTGTATTTCTAGGATCTGTAGTATCTTTAATTGGTCAATTGTTTTTATCCCTACCATAATAGCAAACTCTCTTCTTAACAATAATTTTATAATGAATCTTGATATTTGGTAGGTATAGCAGATATCCTTCTCATGATAAGCCTTCATCTTGTGTTTCTTATTCAGAAAAGGGTTGGTTCATTATGCCCATCTCATCTTTCACAACATACTAACATTAATATCCTCATAAAAGCACTTTGAGGCGTGCCTGGGTGGTTCAGTTGGTTAAGTCTGACTCCTGATTTCGGCTCAGGTCATGATCTCATGGTTCATGAAACTGAGTCCCACGTTGGCTCTGTACTGACAGTGTGGAGCCTACTTGGGATTCTCTTTCTCCCTGTCTCTCCGCCCCTCCCCAACTCACTCTCACTCTCTCTCCCTCAAAATAAAAACAAAAAAAAAAACCCAAAAAAACCACTTTGAGATACCTTTAATAATGTGTTATATTTTAACCATGAATGTCCTGTATGTATTATACCTTTATTTTTTATATTCCTTAATGTTTCATATGATTGTAAAATTATATTTTTGAATTTGTGTTTTTAAACCCTTTATTGGTGCTGTATTGAAAGGCATTTATTTTTTGTGCTATCCACTTACAGCAAACATTATCACTAGATTCTGCCATTACTTAGAAGTTTTCTGCAGTGTTAATGTGGTCACTGGAGGCTTTGTTTATTGTTTTTCATCTTTATATCATTTAATATATTTTTGTCATTTTTTTCAGGGGCTAGAAATTCCACTACAATATTAATTAGAAGTGATAATAGTGGTCTTTGCCTTGCTGTGATTTTTATTAATGTTTACTTATTTTTGAGAGAGAGAGAGAGAGAGAGAGAGAGAGCAAGGGGGGAAGGGGCACAGAGAGAGGGAGACAGAATCTGAAGCAGGGTCCAGGCTCTGAGCTGTCAGCACAGAGCCTGACGCAGGTCTCGAACTCAAGGACGGTGAGATCATGACCTGGGCCTAAGACAGATGCTTACCCAACTGAGCCACCCAGATGCCCCAGGCCTTGCTGTGATTTTTAAGGAAATTTTTCTGCCATTTTAACATTAAGAATAATGATCGTTAGAGTTTGGGCAGATACAGTTATGACTACTCATGTGCAAAACTATGCCTCAGGAAGAGCAAACAGTGGCACTAAATAAATACCCGTTGAAGTGATGAATTAATGAAGGAAAGGATATTAGAAATTAGGGTATCATTCCTTATTTACTATGAAGATTCATACTTGTATGTGGGCAGGGATATTGTTACAAATAACTTTAAATATATTTGAATTTACTCCCATAAAATAATTCTTGTGAGAAAGAAACTTCAACATTTCTTCATTATTTATTGTATTTGTGCATATTTGATAGTGTATATATCTGAGCACCAGCTATCATATGTGATCTAGGGGAAAATTGGCGATGCCTCTGAAAATTATTCAAAGCATGGCTTAAGGTGACTACCACAATTACAGGCTTCATTTTCCCAGAAAGCTTTTCTGTGGACTGTAAAAGCTTAACTAAATGTTAGCAACTTGACAGGCTGCACCTGCAAAAGGAATATTTTATTTCTAAATTACTATTCTGTAGACCCCATAATATTTAATCTTTTAAAGTGCCATAGCGATTCAGAGTAGATAAAATTGAAATGCATGTTTTCCAGAAGACAGGGACCAAAACCTATTAAGCCAGAAAACCTAGACCATTAATTTTCTTCTACCGTCTGTAATGGGAGGTTTGTGATAGACTTGTGAGTGATCCCTTTCCTCAGAGATCATTTCCTGGCTCTGTCTGTGTTCAGTAAGATGTAATATCATCCCCCTGATAATAGGTATTTGTTACTTAGCAACAAGTTCTACTTGTATATACTACAATTCATGGTTAATATATCTACACATTCTCTCGAAAAATGAATAGTTACAATGTTTTAGGCTGAAATAATACTTAAATTGAACTGAATGTTTTAAAAATTCAAACCAACTCTGCTAAAGGCTCTGAAAAAAAAAGAGAATATTAAACTATGAAATAATCTACACATAAGATAACATAAACATGTTAAGTTTGAATATCCATATCTCCTATTTTGTTTTTTTAAAGTTGAAACTGAATAAGAGTTAAAATAGTAAAAACAAAGTAGGATTTTTTTAGGAAAATGAGGGGGACAACTTCATTTGAATAGATTTCTCCAGGTGAGAAATTGAAGTAAAACTGTAAATTCAGAATGACTAAATACTAATGAGGCTGTTTGAACGCTGAATGTGACCAAAGCCCACTTCAATAATATGAGAATATTTGTTGGGAAAATGAAATTTTCTGGCACTGTGATTTATGTGACATTATATACATTTTGGTTCAAAAATAAAATAAGATGCCATAACATAAAATAGAACCATGTACAAATTAACCTGTCAAGAAATAAATATGGTTGATTCAGGACAAGTTAAGTCCCCATTACTATAAAAAATTAAGTAGAAACTGGATTATGTTTTGACAGGGAAGCCAAGTAGGAAATGTATGCATTGCTAGAAAGTGGTACATATTAACTATGATTAATCCTGGTTTTCAAATTAAATAATAACAATAATAAAAAGCCTGAAGTCATTACGTTATTTTATTTTTCCAAAAGTAATTACTCATTAGTTTTTTTTTTATAGGTGACATACGATTTAAATTTTTTAACAGAACAACTTTAGTTTTTAGAAGCATCTATAACTAAATGTTAAGTGTATTTTGCTAGTCATATAAGAGACTATTGATGTGAAACTATCAATGTGAAATATGATCTTGTCAACACATCTATTCAATATTTAAATTAGAAATTTTAAATACGTATGATAATGATTCTTAAGCTTCTGGAATGTCATAAACCCTTTTAAAATATAATTAAGCTAAGACGCTAACTCAGGAAACTGGAGATATACACACACACACACACACACATACACACACACACACACACACATATATATATATATATATATATATATATATATATATAAAGTGGTCTTAAGTGGTGTCTCAGTATTTAGATTGGAGAACTCTAATAAAATTCAATGTTTGATGAAAAGGTATTATAACATAATTGACATAAAAAGCTATCATTTTGCTCTTCTGATGTAATGATATTCAGTATACAGTCTGTTTTTCTTCTGCCAATAATAGATTTTTAAAAATGGCATAAAGCTAAGAAAGGGTTCTTTTGATTCTTATTATTCATATTCTTTAGCACCATTCAGATGAGATTTCTTTTAAACAGAAAGAAGTCAAATTTTTGTGCCGCATGATGTTTCAATAGTCAAATTCTGTGCACTTAAAAGTATTTTTATAGATCTTTCTTAAACATGTCAGGGGGTAGGTGGAAGAATAAAATTTGAAGAATAGTAATATTTGATGTATTGAAGCTTAGAAGAAAACACTGATTTCCATTTGAAAATTAAAAAAAAATCCACTTCTTATTCTATAATCCTGCTCTTATTACAACTTTAACTTCCAAAATTACTACCAGGAAGTTTAAATTCTTTTTAGTGTGACCTAATATATCTCACTACTACAGCGTTTAACTTCTATCCCTGGATTCAGTTTGATTATTATGCACAAATTAATTATAACACAATTTCATTATTTATGGTGGCCATGTAGTTATCTTCTTTTCTTAATTTTGAGTCAAAGAAGAAAGGCTGTGTTAAGAAATTGTGTTTTTTTCAGAATTACTTCATACCTTACTTCTTCATTTTATTTTTTTTGTATACACATGTAAAACTAAGGTGTAACTCCTTATTAAAATATTTCAAATAAATATTCTAGGTAAGTTTTTAACTTATTATAATATACTTATTTATTTCCATAATTTTAATTTAAATGTTATATGTTATTATTAGTCCCATATACATAGAAACTTCCCTTTTGAGGAACAAAGTTATTTTACTGAAAAACAAGTTATGCGTGACCATTTTCTATGGTGTTAGCGTACTAAAAATATATGAAATATCTTTTTCTCAAGATTCCAGAACACAGCAGACACTGCTCTATAGTCCTGGGTATTTTACTATGTTGCTGAGTTAATATCCTTTGGTTTTTCACTGATAGTTGAGTTTTGGGAAAGAATCCCAACTGTTCTTTATAATATCAATAATTGTTTTTATTATCTGTAGTACTGATACAAATAAGATTTTTTATCCACTCTTTTAAAAAGTGAATCATACACTGTTTCTCCTTTATGCCAATGAACTTTATTGGAAAATTTACATACACTCGTATCTTTTTTTTTTTAATTTTAATGTTTATTTATTTTTTGAGAGACAGAGCATGAATGGGGGAGGGGCAGAGAGAGAGGGAGATGCAGAATCTGAAGCAGGCTCCAGGCTCTGAGATGTCAGCATAGAGCCCAGCATGGGGCTTGAATCCCTGACCTGTGAGATCATGACCTGAGCCGAAGTTGGACGCTTAACCAACTAAGCCA